>NW_011887880.1:86119-116852 GCF_000806365.1 Fopius arisanus | reverse complement strand
ACTGAGCGACCCGAGGACCGTCACCTTTCCCCAAAAGCCTAATTATCCTTTCCGTTCCCTTCAGGTTCCCTTTTTGGTTTTTGAGTATGTTTTAGGGTTAGAGTTTTAAGAGTTTGAGTTACGATTTTCGGTGAATCGAATATCGAGGTTAGGATTAAGGACTTTTTCCGGTTTGGTAATTCCGGTTAAAAATTACCTGGCGCCCATAAGGTTAAATTTTAGCAGGTTTTGTTAGGCTCATGGGAAGTAGGGCGAAGGTAATGGGCATTTCCCATTCACCGGGAAAATGTCACGTTACAAGATTCAAAAGGTGTAGCAATCATTAGTATTAATACCATGGACATTAGTCAGCGCGCGAGAAACGCGCGTGAAGCGTAGTGCTCTCAAAAAGTAAACTCCGGAAATAAATTCGAATTTTGTCATGGGTACAGGAGTCGAACCGAGGGGAAAAAATATTTTTCTGAGAATTTATAGGAGTCAAAATATTCAGAACAAAGGATAAACGGAACTAGTGTTAATTCGCAACTTTTGTGGCTGTACTGAAAAATCAATCCCTCGAAACAACCAAATATTCAATTCTATCTCACTCATTTGTCTTGCGCCTTTCCTTCAGGGCCCGATTCTTGGAATAATCGAACGGAGTTTATTCTCGAATTATTCCCCTCGAAATATCGTTCAATTTGTTGGAGAAATATGTAGTAAGAATTTCTTCGAAAAACTAATTGAAAGAATCCCACCTTCATGGTGTTGAGAATAATTACAGCACGGGAGAGAATGAGAATAATTATAGAACAGTACATGAAGAAATATTTGTCATCGAAAGGTCTTGCCAACGCGATCTGTTCCATGACTGGCATACCGGAGTTTTTATAATTCTCTTTCTTCTGGTGAAGGTTTATATCGCAGGCGAGAACGTAAACAAAGATTATCATGGAGAATCTCGGTGGTTGGGGATCCGCACTGAATCTACTCTGCCCAGAAATTTATTTAGAATGAGCTTCCCAATATCATTTAAAAGAATGGCCAGATATAATGGAATGGAAAGAAAAAAAATTCACATCCATTACAGCCATAAATGACTAAATTAGTACCGACATAAAAAATCAGGTTTCAGTTACTTTCAAAATCCTCGTGCAATTCAACAAATCCCGCTTCCTCTAGTCACTTTTTCATCGTTGGAAATTAGAGTTGTGATCACACAAGCACTTCCGAAACAATCGGCAGTTGTCTTCGAACTAATCTCACTCACTTGCCTTATTTGGCCTGACGTTACAAAGCAATTGGACATAATATTCAGATTGGTGAAACAAAGATCATGTGATTACCGCGAAATATTTAAATCGTTAAATTGGACACATCGTTGTATTGTAGGTGCGTCTCTTCAATTCAAACATTTCATTCGGCCCAATCAACGACGTATTTGTATTCGTCCTCATGTTACCATTTAATGCAGTGTATTTTGAACCCAAAACTCGTTAGAATAATAAAATAGACAGTTGGTGTATGACATACGTTTCAGTGGAGTACACGCATGGTTTTTGAGTTGATAAAATTTTTCGCATCAATTCAATCACTGCTACACTTTAAGTGACTAGACAGGTTATTGACTAAAAGGGACAGTTATTTTTTATGTAAACGTTACAAGTGGTTCAAATGAAATATTCTATGAGCGGCAAACAACAGTACCAAAATTCAATGGAATGAGGGACCTAGTTCATTGTAATATTCCTTCATATGCCTCCAATATCTGATAGATTTTTAATAGTTACTCGAATGAGTTTCGTTTTGTCGTTTGGAGAACTTTTTGTAGGCAAAGTCAATGACATTGCATTCAGTGGAATAATTTCAACAACAAAATGGTCCTTTTTCAAAAAGATATGTCGTTCTGTCCACTCACTACAAACTTAACTTGAGAATGAAAGGAATATAACCTAACCGCCAGCCGATCCGGGGAGATTCGCGAAAATGCGGTTATAAATTTAATTATTTTTTTTCTTCTTCTACGCAATTTGTGGGACTATGCGTTGGCGCGGGCTCCTCTCCTTCTCTCCCGCTCGACAAATTTTGATGTCCGTCACAAATGTTCTATTGAAGCCTTCGCATATCGATGCCTTGACGATGCTGGAGGCATTTTTCCATAAGGGCTGTAAGGAATTCCGCCAGAATCCCTTAAGAAGGACGTAAGTGCAGGGCGCGCGAGAGAGACGTTGCGTAGCCGAAAGAAAATTTTCGTTGATGAGGGGTAGCAAGCCCCGCAAGATCCGGGTTAGGGTTGGTAGGTTTTCCGTTTTAAGTGGAAGGCACTACGGGGATCGCCATTGACTTAAGGGTTTCGCTAAGCCCTATACCGCGGAATAATTGGGAAAAGGGCTACAAAAATGGCCCAAACCGTATGGGATCCTTGAATTTGAATTTCTTTGCCGCGCGGGATCGAAGCTAACTGTTGCGCACTCAAGGCGCACGTGGCGCTAAGTCCACGTCAGGTTATGCTAGACCAGGGATGGGCACCCTCTGCTCTGAGAGCAAGAGGAGGGCCCATTGCGACGGGGGATGGGCCTTTATGACCTTTTCTTCGGCTGAAATCAACTGAAGTGAGGGTAACACTTAACAAAAAAAAAAGAGAAGAAATGTCACTGAAACAAAGGAAAGAAGGGGAAAAGAGTCAAAAGTGGAAAATGTGAAATTTCCTTCGCCATGACGTTTTTATTTATTTTGAAAGCAGACGTTACAAAAAAAATGTAAAAGCCGACTGTTCGATTTCACTGGCAAGAAACAAATTTCACAATGTTATGTTCCAGTGGCTCTGCAATTATTTGTCCAAGAAATGAAATTGATTGATGTAAAAATGTTAATTGAAGAAAATTAAAAAAGAAATTATTTCAAGAAAATATACATTTTTTATATTGAGAATCAATATTGGCCGGTAAAAACTGCAATGTTTGGTATTTTTTCTTTGACATATTTTTTGGTAAGGTCGTTAATGGACATAAAAAAAAATAAAAAGATTTCAGTAATTCGGGAAGCTGAATCTTGAGACTAATTTCATGTTTTTTTGAATCAGTAATAGTTATTTTCATATTCAGAAATATTTTTGTCCATGGGTGAATTTTTTAATTTCTTTTACATTAATTGCGGCGGCTAATCTCTCCGCGTTACGCGCAGTGCCGTCGGGAAACATCACCGGTATTTGAGCTGCCATGTGCGATTCGAGTGTTTATGATCGGCTTATGCTGAGCTCAGGGCCGTCGTGAGCTGCCCGAGTGCCTGTAGTTATGTTTTGCGGAGAGAAATTCGTTTCTCCCCCGCCGTGGGATCTCCGCGTGAGGAGTTCTTTGAACTAGGATAAATTTGGTTTTTTAAAATAATTATTAGCAACTGTCCGTCGTGACGAAAGCTCGAGTCTCTGTCTCACTCGCGATGGCTTGCGTACCCCACGCCTGGCCTTCACTATTTCCGCGGAGCCTTATCGTCATGATGATCATTTTTCTATTATTCGGCCTATCTTGCGGATTCGCTGAGATATCTCTTTCCTTTCTTCTCCCCCTCTTTTAGGGTTTTTTGTTCTCTATGCCTATCCCTTGTTTCTGTTACTTTGTACAAACGCTACAAATATATCTACTGTTTTGATACAATTACTCGAGTCCCTTCTTTCTGTTTCGGTTTAGGCTTCCCGAGGCCCGAACCTCGTTGCCATCTCATCGCACCCCTCTCTCCACAACCTCACCCCTAAGCAGCGCGGGAAACCACGACCGTTCCTCCGATCGTTTTGTTTTTAATCTAAATTTCGGTTTCGGTCCTGAGGACTCGGATTCCGCTTTGGTTTTATTCTGGTTTATTGTTTCCGATTCACAAAAAATTATCTGGCGCCCATATGTTTTAATAGATCGAAAGAAAAAGAGCAGATAAGGTCCGGTTTTCCTTTTGGGAAAAACTGTGTGTATATTTAATCATATCCACGAGATCACCCTGCTACGTTTCATTTAGCCCACGAACCTCAACGTGTCTTTTTGGGTAGTTTCAGCGAGCCAGCCGATGAAGATCCCCTTTTATTCCTCTGCTATTGTTCGCCACTTGAACTCCATCTTTTTGTTTATTAATCGTTGGGAATGCAGGTTCGTTGTAACACTTTTCCTGATCTCGTTCCGGGGTTCAAGAATAGTTGTTACCTTCGCCCCTTCCCGTACTCGCACCCTAAGATCCAACCAAATTAATGTGGACGCCACCTAGCTTTTTATGGGCCAAAAACTAACGAAAACCGAGAGAACCGAAACGAGGGTGAAGAGGTGGGGTGCCCTGCCTCACCCGAGGTCCGTAAACCTTACAAATCCCGAAATGTAGCCTAAATCCAAAAGCAATGGACAGGACGAGTGGGGTTGCGCTTTGTCCTTGCGACAAGACAAAAATCCTGAATTCGTAAAATCATAAATTACACTAGACGGAATGGCACCGGAAAACTACCCGCGACAGGAAAAAGCTGATGACGACGGGAACGGAAGCGGAAAGGTCTGGGGTCGCTCAGGATGCTAGGTCGTGGGGAGAGAAGAGTCCACGAATACGCTAATCTAATAACCTGTAAAAGAGAGGTCGCGAAGTTTTACGACGCATGGATCGGGACAGCGACAGCAGGCTTGCGGGACTCGAAGCGCGAGAACTAACCTCGAGGACTACCTCGCCGAAAGCATGACGTAAGGTGCCGGAAGGCCGAGAGCGTGGGGGGTTAATTCACCCCAATTGCACAATATCGAGAGCGTGACTGGCCTTTTAGGGTAGCCCCACAGGTAGGGAGCATAGCCAGAGAGAATATCACTCTCACCCATCTCAAATCTCATAGAGGAACTGGGTATATTTCTACGTGTCCGCCCGATGCTGGTGCCTGCCTCCAGGCTCCCTAACTCCCTAAGCACTCGGGCCCCAGTCCTCACCCTCTTCGACGATCCAACAAATTTCCGGGACGGCTCGAGATAGCAGACATAACAGGAAACTTATATCAAGGGATCCAAAAAGCGAGTTTAATGT
The DNA here is from genome assembly GCF_000806365.1 of Fopius arisanus. Classification (NCBI taxonomy): domain Eukaryota; kingdom Metazoa; phylum Arthropoda; class Insecta; order Hymenoptera; family Braconidae; genus Fopius; species Fopius arisanus. The sequence continues at coordinate 111,836 of NW_011887880.1, read as the reverse complement.
GCGTGATTTCCTAGAGTCCCGTTACATACCTTTCCCCGTGGGAAAAAGATTTCGTAGTTGAAATTTTTTCTCTGAGGTGTTTAGGGGCTATAGGGAGAAGTCATAGGGAGCTAGCAGAGTGAGCTCCTGGAAGGATGAGTTTCGTTGGCATCCGCAGAGGCCTCTGGCTTGTATGGTTTGAGGTCATTGACTGACTATTTTCCCATGGCCTATCCATCGAGGTCGGGCAACTCGTATACTGTTCAAACTATCATAAGTGAATAAAATTTGGACACTCTTCTTATTAATTTTGCGCTGCATATATTTTCATAATGTTTCTCCTACATCGTAAATACATAGTTTGTTAAATAAAATAAATTGACGTTCTGTGGCATATTTTTATGAACATTAGCAAAGATTTCTGAATAAAATATACTTATTGAATATTGAATAATTATCAATTGAACTAAGAACAATTGCCATTTATCAATATAATTAAAACTTCAAAATGCAACCATCTACGTCCTTATCACATTCACTGAAGAGCGTCATTGTTTCTTGAAATGCAGCTAATTCATTGGTTTCTTGAGTAGATGTTGCTTCATTGGCATTCATTTTTTTGTTGCGTATATTTGAGAAGTAAACAATTCAAACATTGCTAAAGTTGGCTCGAACGATGATCAACAAGTTCCAGTACTGTGAAAATTAATCCTGATTCTTAAATGAACCGAAAGCATGTCAAGCCGCATTTTATTTCGGTTTTTGGTCTTAACAGCGTTCATCGGAGAAAACACTCTTTCTGCTACTGCACTGCTGATCGGTAGTGATGAAACTTTCAAAGCAAACATAGCTAGATGCAGGAATTGACCATTGCCACTCGCATCTTTGAAGTTGAATATATTAGCCCGGAAATTATTGCTATCATTCATGATTTCTTCAGCATAATATTCATGCCAATTGATAAAGACTATTTTACGAAGTTGATTTTTAATAGCTACCAAATCAGCTCCTTCATCAAGAAAACAGATGGATAAATTTTCAAGTGATGACTGTTTTCCCGTGCTCAATATTTTTTGTGGCGCAAATTGTGCGCACTTTTTCAAGATAGAAAAATTATTGCGCATTCGATTCGAGAGCTGAGTACATAAAATAATCAGAAATTCAGTGTATCGATGTTGTACATCAAAAAGATCTTCGGGCTTGCCCTTCCAAGAAGAAGTAATGCCCTGGAATTCAAATCCATAATCTACTTCTTTCGGTGATCTTCGCGCTAATTTGTTGTTGAGAATTTGTTGAATTAATTCGACACTTTGTTGGTTTTTTGCTTATTCTAAGAAAGTAGGTTTCATAATGCGGCTGGTGACAGATAAAATAAGCATCCACAACTTCTTATACAGCTTGTAAAAACGATTATCTGTACTTTGAAATCAAATGTTGGTTTCATTGAAATCATGCAATCATATCGACTTTAAGAAGACTGAACATAAATAATTTGTTTCGTCGTCGTACATCGATGCTAATTATCGTGCCAAATACCACTTGTTCTCACTTCTGGCTAAAATCATCTTGAAATGAGGTTCTGATTTCAAGCCATTGATCTAAAATACGCACTACTGCAGCTTGCCATGCCAATGAGCGTGTATCTGATAATTGCATCAATGCTACCATTTTTTAGTTATGGGAATTGATTAATTGAAATAAATTCTTATAATCCTCTATTATTTTGAGCTATTAGTGAGCCAGTTACGCAATTTCCTCACTAAATATTCTAAACTCGATGACAGAACATCTGAAGCCTTAGAACTACATAAATGGAGAGAATGACAAATGCATCTGGCTAGGACTAAATTCGGAAGAGGCACGGTATCTGTTGATAACGTAAATAATAAATGATTTTTTCCGATCATGCTGCTGGCACCATCAACTCCCATGGCAAACCATTGATTCGGAGATAATTTAATGGTATTTTAATAATTAAGCAGCTCTTTATAGAGTGACTCTGATCTGGTATCCGTGACAGTGATAAGGCACAAAAAATTAGTAGTTATCTTGCCGAACTTTGTACTGAAATATCGAATACATAGTGCCATATCGTTCGATACCGAAACATCAATCGATTCATCGATGATAAGAGCGTACGACCTATCTTCTACATCTGGCATTAGCTCATTAAGTAAAACAGGAGAAATTACTTCTGTAATGAGCCAAGAACACTTTCTTCGATGAATGCGCAGATTTTCCAATGAACTTCCTCGGCCGAGTTTTACTAGGATTTCACCTAAGTCGTCGATACTCCTCCCAACGCAATAAGTAGCTATAAAAGCTGATAATTTAAGCTCGGCAACTTTTATTTCATCTCCAACGACAGATACCCCATTTTTGAAAGATTCGACGTAACTTCGATGTTTTGCAGTTTTGGTGTGTCTAGTGAGATCTGTTTTATGAGCTCTTAAATCTTGTTTGCATAATTTCCAGTAAGCTTGTGCACTCAAAGCATTGGGATCTGGATTTTTTGTCAAATAAGCTGAAAAAAAGACAGAAAGGACGGAAATGGCGAAAAAAGGGTCAATCGAACAAATCACTTAAAAAATTCAATTCACAGATGGTATTTAGGCTATTGGTGTACGGACTACTGAGCACAATTACTGAAAATATAGGAGAAATCGATTCTCCATATAAAATCGTACAATGAAAGTCCATTTTGGCCAAAGTTTATTGAAAAGGATAATTCTTTTTTATGGATAGTCAGTGAATCAATTTTAAAATTAACTAAAACATAATTGCATATGTATACATGGGAAGCAATTTTATGTTTGTGACTGCTGTAAGTTAATTTATCCAGAGTCATCCCGCCCCGATATCCTTAATTTGCTTAGAATGGATAAGTCAAATTATGCACCAGAAAATGCCGGTTATTCCTCCCATGACTTCTTGTAGTGTTTCCCGTACTTTCCGCATTTTCCCATAATGCTTCAAATTTTCCAGTTTAATCGATTTTGAATGTGACCAATAATAGAAAGCCAAGTTCTTCGGAATATCCGTTCCTCTACAGCAAACAGACGATAAGTGCACTCGTATTTAATCTCATTCGGATTTGATGTGACTCGCACTCTGTTTCCGTAGAAACAGTTGAAAGCAGAAAGGTCGAAGTGGGGGTCTCGGCGCGAATTTGTGAAGCTCATCTTCAGTCACTCGAGTCTCCAATGATATATACGATCAGTGCACCTCTCAGCGTGATTTCAAAAACAAACGTGGGCTGGTAACTCAATAGACTTTTTTACCGATGAATTCATACACAATCAAAGTTTATAAAAACAATAATTTGAAAAATCGCAAGCGATTGTAGCCCAATATTCTAGATATAAATTAAAAATAGCCCAAAAACGCCTTTTAATTTGACAACAGCCCATTTAGGCTATAGGCTCTAATTTTCATTTTATATCGCCAAAGTGGATGTTCAAGTAGCCCAATCGGCGGTTAATAGCATAATCTGGCAACCCAGTACCAAGACGCCATGCCGAGAAATCTCCTCAGCTGTGTTAATGTTTCCGGCGTTGGAAATTCGAGAACTGGCCGTGTTTTCTCTGGGTCTATTTGGAGGCCGGCGCCCTTTACCACAAAGCCGAGGTAGTGAACTTTAGACCGACAGAGTTCGCTTTTCTGCCGATCGATCGTCAGCCCCACCTTGCGAAGTGCGTCGAGAACTTTTCCAAGCCAGTCCAAGTGTTTGTCGAATGACGTGGAAACGATAATGATGCCGTCCAGGTATACGAAAACGTATGGGTACATCTCCGGACCGATTACGCAGTCTAGTGCCGTTTGAAATATGGCGGGTGCTTTCTTCCGGCCGAACGGCATCCGTTTAAACTGGAAGAGGCCTCTTAAAGGGTTAAGGCCTTCACCTTCATCACCTCCTTTGAATTGTCGACCATGGGGATCTGCCAGTAGGCTTAACTGAGATCCAGGGTAGATATATAGTGAGCTTTCCGTAACTCGTCCAGGATGCACGTAGTCTCTGGTGCCGGATATGCATCCTCCTTTGTGACGTAATTCACCTTTCGGTAGTCTATACAGAAGCGATAATTTCCGTTCAGCTTCTTCACCATGAACACCGGGCTAGACCACTCGCTAGCGGACGGTTCAATGATGAGCATCTCGTCCGTTTCGGCCGACATGGCCTGTCGGAGTGCCGGATTGGTCTAGATGTAAGGCTAGCTTCGAGAGCGTCGGGTTATTGGTGGAATGACTGTCACGAGCATTGGGGATGCCCGTTAAGGTCCCCAATAAAACTAAAGAGAGAGGGAGCTAAACGTAATTCTAGAAATGGGAAATTGATTCAAATTTGAAGTTTCGCCCGGCATAGGGCAGGGAGATCCACCAATCGACGACCGATCGATGGGTAGGCGTGATTAGGGGGTTAGCGTAACGCGACACTGACCTCCGAAAGTCAGTTACGTCGTAACCGCGGACTGCTACGCATTAACCGCCATTGAACCAAATTGCGGCACAAGGACTAAAACGAGGACATCCCAGGACACAGAGATGATCTGAACACATCCAGGATGGTCCAGAAGAAGAGAAAGAGAGCTGCCAAGAAACCTACCCTGAGTTTACGGTTAATTTTGATTCATTATCCCGTTTTTGTCGGCTCCCCAGTGATATCCGCGGAGGTTGGGAATTTTCCGACCCATGAAACTGGCGTCGGTTTTTGGGCGGTTGAAAGGGATATTTCGGGAGGATTTCCGACCATATTCGATGCCTCCCGCCCCCCTGCGTTCGGTGGGCGATTCGCAAGGAATTTGGGGATCTTACGGCTTTTTTTGGGGTAACAATGATCGGTGGGAATAATCCACGGCTCACACAAAGGCAGTGCTTCTCCCTCATGAGGTCATCGAGACGGCCGTTGAGTGGCAACACGCAACAAGTGAAAGATACGCTTTAAAAATTCCACGTTGCTATTAATTAGCCTACTGTGGTTAATAATGCATCCTTATGCATCAAATTACCCGAGGTTGTAGGGAATAAGGTCCCCTCCAATGATATTCAGGGTTTTCCGAAATCCGGTCAGCGAATCTCTACTTTTCGATTTCGAAGTTTTCGAAGAGGCATTTTCGTCATAGAATTTTTCTTGCCGCTAACCGAGCGGTAAGGCGTAGGACTTTCTCTCTCTCTCTCTCTCTCTCATGCGTAGTGGCTCCGATTCCGGAAATTATCGATTTCCAAAGATACAAATAATAATTAGTCTATTCCGCGGATTATCGGCGATCGATAATCCTTGCGGCTGGGGTGGCGGAAAAAATATCCCGGAAAAAAAATCCTGGCGGGGTCGAAGGGCGGAGCCCCCGTGGGGTCCAGGGGCGAAGCCCCGGCGGCGCGGCCTGGGGGGGAAGGCGAAGCCCCCTCCCGCTCCCCACATAACACATTAAATAAAAATTTGAGAAAAAAAAAGATGATTTCATTTCATGGGGAATCGAACCCACGTTTTTGTAAGCACTAGGCGCGCTCTCAGCCACTGAACTGCTGGTCGTCATATTTGAAAATGTCATGGGCTTAATTTGTTGTGTTGTGATTAGCACAAACGGGGAATGTGTGTTTTGTATACATTCTGAACTTTTCAGTCGAGTGTTTACATTTAGGAAATATTTCGACTGGAGACAATGCGGGCTCTTCAGTCCATTTTCACAAATTATCGCGTGTGGTTGTGGAAAATGGAGATCATACGATCGAGTAAGAAGGTTGTGAAGTAGTGTGATACAGTGCGTGGATACATGTAAGTAAAAGAACGTGTAAACACGAATTACACAACTTGGAGGTGTGATAAGGCCAGTCGTCCATTTATGGTAGGTGCAATTTATGAATTTAAATAGTAATGGAATTAATTTTATCAATGAATTTATTGTGTATTTTTTGTGCATTTTAATCATGTATTTATTTCAGTGCCCAGCCATTCTGAAGACAGAAGGCATTACTCCTCTCGATAATATTCTTTCTGAACACAATCATTCAGGAGATATTGCGAGAGTGAATGTGTCTCGTGGTTATGATGTCATGAAGCAACGGGCCGGACATCCTCAGCGAGGCCGAGCTAAATTTTTCTCCAAAGCGCTCTATCCTTGGCATCGCCCACACGAGCCAGATTACCTCAAGATGATTCGACGACGCGAACGATTCGCAATCACCAGCGTGATTCGCACGTGCTGCCTATGCCGATGAGGCTGGAGGATCTGGTGATTGAAGGTAAGTTTGTACAATTGTTTATATATTAATTCTGATTTATTTTTCAAATTAATTTAGAATTTACATTGATATATTTCCATTTTTTTCAGGCGATTGCACAATGACTGGGGATGCGAACCCACAACGGTTTCTCCTGGCCGATAACAAGGACAACGAAGCTCGGATGCTGATCTTTGCAACTGACCGGATTTTAGAGTTGTTGGGGATTGCTGCTGAATGGTATGTTGACGGCAACTTCAAACTTGCTCCTCGACTGTTTCAACAGTTGTATGTTGTGCGTGTTAGATATGGTGAAGTGCACGTTACGGTAGCGTACGTATTATTCCAACGTAAGACACGGGCAACATATGAGGAGATGTTCAGGGTGTTGTTGGATGAATGTTGGAGTTCCGAGTGTGCTTTTATCACCTGTGTCAAAGCACCTACAGAAAAGTGCAGGATTTAGGCTTAACTGAATCGTACAAGCATGACGCAGAAATTGATAAATTCTGCGGCATGCTTGACGGGTTGGCATTCCTGCCTCTTGGAAGTGTGGTCGAGGGGATGAAACACCTGAAGGAGATTGCACCCTCCAGTGCTTCGGACCTCGTTAAATATTTTAACGAAACCTACGTTTCCAGGATGTTGAAGACGTCGAAGAAAGGCGGCCTTTCTCTGAAGGTTAAACGTTCTTTGCCTCTTTTCCCTCCTGAAACGTGGAATGTTCACGATCGAATGGTTGAAAAATCAATGAAAAATCAGCAGACCATCCCTCAATTCTTGGCATCCATCAGTGAAGTTACGCGTGTCCGGGTTTTGGAGGAGAAATTTATTTTTTTTAATTTTCTTCTACAATTTTCACCTTTATTTTTTTTTAGTTCTCAATTTTTTTTCCATTTTTGTATTTGCCTTTTCTTTATGGGATCAGTAACCGCCACGTCTTCGTCATTGATCCTGGATTAAAACCAAGAGCGGCTGTATTGTTAAATTATTGTTGTATTTTTATGCGTCATAATAAATAAAGAAATTTTTTTCTAAAATGCATTTTGTGATTCACCCGCTTCCCTCTTATCCTTTATATTGAATAATTTTTATTAATTAAATTATTAAAATCAAGATTTTTAAATATTTATTATTAGGAATTAAATACTAGAATTTCTCTTGGCGATAATTTTTCCGGAGATATTTTTTCCAGGGATATTTTTTGCGAGGATATTTTTTCCGGGATATTTTTTCCGGGGATATTTTTTCCGGGATTTTTTTTCCGGGATTTTTTTTCCGGCGATGTTTTTTCAGGGATTGTTGCGGCCGCATTAAATGAAGAATTTAGTTCGGGTTTTCTCTGGGAATATTTACATTTCGATTTAACTAGCCTAATCATAAAAAATTATCCGATTGCAATTCATTTCAACAGTTTTTTTTGCAATGGATTGTGCCTTCTGTAATCATTTGTGAATTCGATAGCAAAACACGTAAGGATAAAATTGTGAGTCATTTTTTTTCTTGATTTCCTTTCGCATATCGCCCGATTTTTCCAATATCCTTATTTCCATCTAGGATCCACCCCTCTCTCCACAACTGACACACTGAACGACCCGAGGACCGTCACCATTCCCCAAAAGCCTAGTTATCCTTCCCGTTCTCTTTTTGCGTTTTCCACTTTTTTTGATTTTACTAATATTTGGGATTAATATTTTACGATTTTGAGGTACGGTTTGTAACGATGTTTCCCCGGAGTGTTCCGTAAGTCCGGGGAATTGGTTACCTTCGCCGGTTCCATAGCATCCGCGAATTATTGGGAGGGCGCCAGCTATTTTAAGATGGTAAAACAGCAAACCAGAGTTCCGCCTGGTTGTTAAGGAGACAATCAGGAAATACCATTTATACCGCCTAGTTGTTGAAGACACAATTAGGAAAGACCGAAAATCCGGTGGAGGTGGGGGTTAACACCTCCACAAAGTACAGATACGGACGAGAGGACAGAATGGTGGGGTTTGCCCATTCACGCGACAGGACAAACAATGAGTCCCCCCTAGTTGTTAAGGACACAATTAGGAAATACCGAGAGAGTTCCGCCTAGTTATTCAGGACATAATTAGGAAAGACCGAGATTTTACCGATAAGTTGCCAAAAATAAGTATGTCACCAGAGATCGTCACCGTCGCCTTCCGGCGCTCGGTGAGGACATCTGGGGACTTCCCGCGAAATGCCAGAGGGGCGGATGTAAGGGTGGAACGCGTGCGGGAGCACTGGGTCGCTCAGTATGCTAGGTTATGGAGAGAGGGTGGGAATTCTTTTTAGTATGGTCGGTCCCCGATAGCGTCGGAAGGTTGGTAAGGTAGGGTGATCGATAGCAGGTCAGGTCGATACAGTGATAGTCGATAGCCGGTAGGGTAGAGAGAGCTGTCGGTAATTAGCTAGCGATAGAAAATCGATAGCGGCCAGTACGCGCTAACATGGCGAGAGCTTAGTATATAATAATACCTTTAGCCAGGTATAGATAGCTCAGCCGTAAGATGGTACAAAATAGATAGCCGTACATAAACGGTAGGGCGGGCTATATAGCCACGGTAAGTGTCGAGAGCTACGGGCTGGTTAGAGCCCGGGGCCGACTGGCCCGCGAGAGTGCCGAAGCAGCTCTGACGCGCAGAGTGGAGAGCGCCCACCTAGTATGGTCGACTCCCCACTCTCGACTCACGCGGTTGGAGTGCGTGGGGGACTATCCGCGGAGTTCTCATCGCCACCGCGAGGATATCCCTGCCGGTAACGTTTCCTGGAGCGCGCCGAATTCAAATGTCACCAACCAGGCCGTCCAGGTAACCCCTTATCTGGACTCCTGGCCATTTGAATGTCCGCCCCGTCTAACGTGGAACAGTTCTCTGGAGTGGAGAACCAAGTGTTCCGACAGAGGAGTCTCATTGGAAGCTGAGGTTCAGTACTATAACCTCAACTTCACACGCGTGGGGAATAGCGGTCCCAATCGGTACGTCAGAGAGCGTAATTTATTCCAATAAATATTTTAAATTATTATTAACGCGAAAAATCGCGTTACAGGTTTTCCATGCACGAATGTCGAGGTTAGTTAAGGTTAGGATTACTGATTTTTCCGATTTAGTAATTCTGGCTAAGAATTACCTGGCGCCCATTTGGTTAGCTTTTAATAGGTTTTGTTAGAATTAGGGGAGGTATGGTGAAGGTAACAGGCACGTTCAACCCCGTAGGAAAATGTCACGTTACAGGACGTAGTCGAGATTCCAGGAATTTCTCCAGGATTCTGGTTTGTCCTCCCTCTACTACCAGCAGACCACAGCACTTCAGGATCTGAATGCTCAGAGAGCTTCCGCGACCAAACTTGTGTTTAGAGAGCCGGTCATCGGGGTACTACCACTCCTGTCCATAAATCTCTTGCCTTCTAAGCTATCATTTCGCTCAGTAGTACGTTTAAATCCATTACCTGGAGGATCTCTCCTTCCAACAGTGGTGAGCTTGATGTTTCACAACTACCGTCCAAACACATCGACGCTCATGATGAGAATGAGATTCCCACGAGTGTACACCTTAATATATAATTCCAGCTTGACGTAGTTCTGCGATAATAGAGAGAATTTCATTGCAGTGATTGGGATTACTGGCAGCTTGTGATGCCATGAACAAGCAGAATCTATCCATCGATTCGTTTAAATTCTCCCAGTAAATATAATGCATTTTACTGGACATTGTCCTTGGAGCTACCATAACTTCTGATATTGATTCTTTACCACTCTTTTCGTAGCGTCTAATTAGAGGTTCAACAATATTTATACATTTTTTCGTGGAATTTTCGCGTTTCACGCCTTTGTTTGGATCATAGTACAATCCATGTGCATTTGTACTGCGCAGAAGTTCATCATAGTGCTTTTGATCTGTTGATGTCACACTCGCGGTTTCCGGATCTCTATGGCATATCAAAGATGCCAAACCTGAAGTTAAGCGAAACTGCTTGTCACCAATAGTCATTGTATCTCTATTGAAGATCACCTCGGCATTTCCGACTTTCCATTGCGCATCGACCCTACGAACTCCAAATTGTTTATCTAAATGTTTTTCTTTTTTTGAGCCGAACTTGTTGTGGTAGAACTGGAGGATATTTCAAACATCAGATTGAGTGCATAATTCATCAGCTGCGTCTACGGATAATGAGGCTACACCATTCTTGGTGTCGTCATGGTGACTACTTGACGGTTGAGCAGTATATGTTGCTGTTATTTCCTGTTTCGAATCGTTCTCTCGCCCCCCACTCCCGTTTCCTCTTTTTTCGAAATAATATTTTAATTTCTTTTTTTTTGCGTTTCCTTCTGGATTGCGCCTTAATCGATCATTTTTCAAGAGCAGTAATTACAGGTTTTAAGGCCTCATTCAAAGCTCCTTCCGTCATATCTTTGTCCATGTTTAATGTCTGCTATTTATAACGAATTGCTTTGATCGCCTCAGCGATATCATGCAGTACGACAGACTCCTCTTGCAAGACCGTTGGCCGAACGTTGAAGGTTTTACGTTCAGTTCGACACTATCTTGGACGCTAATCACCAGCATGATTTTATAAATACTAAATAATCATCATCGATAGCGTTCCTCATGCAATTCACAGTCAATGTAGATGGTAATAAATCCATGGTTATCGTTATTCCAATAAGCAGAACACAAACTTTTTAACTCTGGGTATGGCATGTCTGTATTAATATGATCCTGATGAATGTGCTTGAAATTCATTTCATCCTGTCGAAAGAGAATGAGTAAATTTGTGTTATCATGTATCAAGTGTTTTGCAATACGTACATGGGTGGGACAAAGATGGAGGCAGACTACACATCCAGGACGATCCATGCAAAAGAATGGGCGCTATTATCCTGTTTTTCACACGCGATATCATCAAATATCATACGGGAGTTTGAGTAAGTTTACTCGGGTCTGACCACCTCTTTATGATCATTGAGCGTAAGATAACCAATGACTTGCACTATAAACAATAATTTTTTTAATAACTGACATTTCGGCGGATTTAAGGAGTCGAAGTAAACATACATGTTTCGAAATCTGAGTCCAATGTGATGGGTAACGAGCGCGAACAAGGCATTCGTTTTGCCACAGTTTGGAGTCCCGCAGATAATTGTGCGCACAGTACTGAGTAAAAGTCGACCCTAACGATTGTTGTTGTTTATCTTTCTGTTTCTGGGAAATTTTGTCGAAATTCATCATTGGTAGCTTTGAACTTTGCTGCTTGCACTCCATTTTGACAACTGTTAGCAAGCTCCATAAATAGCCGACGTTTATAGACTTGCACTTCAGTCTGTGCATGGTCAGGATGGTGTCCAAAGGTGATTAAACGCGGAAGAGTAAACGGATTGTCAACGATATCATCAACAAGTAACCCATTGAATTGCATATACCGGGCTACGAATATTGTGGACGGGCTACCAAGTTGGCTAGACGATTGGCACGAGGTGATCCAGGGGTAAATCCATTGGATAAAGGGTGTAAAGAGCACGATATAGGATATTGGAAAAATAGAGAGAATTGGCCAGTTAGACACACCCCTGATGGAATTCTAGAGATAAAGCTGGGTGCTGGGTTTTTTGCTAAAGACGCTAGTTTTGCTGAGAAGGCGGCCACTGGGAGTGTGAAAAACACTAGTGCTGGTGTGAAGAAAAAGAGAAAAACGGGAAGTTGTGGGGGTGGTCGTGGGAAGAAACGTCGAGGAGGAAGGGTGAGGGAGAAAATACCACTGAGACAGATTATACAAGCTGCCGAGTGTTCCATGCAGTCTCGACCCAACGCTGTGAAGAGTGCGCTTAAAACCGTACCTGAAGCAGTGAAAAATGTTAGAGGGAGAAAAAAAATGAAGCCGACGACTCGAGTTTTCCCCATCCCGTCTAAAATTGGCTTTCTTGAGAAGTTATGAATTTTTTAAGTTCCGCCAATCAGGCGCTTGCCTCCGCCCAGCGCTGACGCCCCGGAGATAAAATTCTATCTTTTTGAATGGAGGGTAGACAAATCGATCTCCTGAGGAGATCGATAGAGAATAGTCTCTGTGTACAGATCAATAGAGAATAGTGAAAAATGGTGGAAAAAAAAAGTACCAAAGGAGAAATTTCCTGAACCGCCATCTTGGAAATTTCCAACTCTTCCATTAGAGGGCCCAAAAATTCGGGCTTCTGGGGAGTGTACAGATCGATAGAGAAAAGTGAATAATGGCGGAAATAGATAGTCCCAAAATAGAAATTTCTAGAATCGCCATCAGAGAGTACCGGAGAAATCGTGGGCGCTCATGGAAAAGGTTCAATCCAAAAATTTCGTAGCGATGTACCAAGGTTCCTTTTTGATGTTTGTTAGGAAAGGAATGACATTTTTGAATGTCGAATATCACCAACCGAGCCCTCATCATTCAAAAATTCTTTTCTCCTTCCCCTAAATCTACCAAGTTTCATTCCTTGATCACCTTCAATAGTTTTGGAGATATTTCCCAACATTTAGAGCAAAAAAATTGTTTTTTTTTCAACAAACTGGAGCAATTGCAATTCCAGTACCAAATTTTTGTCAAAAATGGCTAAAAGCACTAAAACGGCAAAAACTGGATTTTTAAAAGTTTTTATTGTCTGATCTTGGATTCCAAACAAACACCACTCATTCGTCAATTATTTTGTGATTGACTCATTGATGGAGTCAGTCGAGTATCGGTCCACATAGTGCGGTGTGTGCAGTGCCTTGCCGAACCAATTAAATTACCAAAAAAAGAGGTAAGTAGACTTCAACTGCTTTTAAAATGTATTTAATTCCTTCCGCGCTGAAAGACCAATTTGAGAGAGAATTGAGAATAAATTGAGAGTTGATTTGTTCCTGCATTTGAGAGGGAATTGAGAGTGAATTGAGAGGTGGAGTAAAGGAGTCAAGAATGTATTTCATGGCCGTCAATGTCTTTTGTGTTTACTTATGCAAAAATTGGATAATGGGTTTTTTATTTTTGAAGACCTCTCAAAATAATCTGTCCTTTTTCGAAAATTAAGAATGCAATTTTGTTTTATTTTCGAAAATACGATTTTTGATTTTCAATGGGCTCTCAATATGCTCTCAACTTTTTTGAGAATTGAAAATTACATTTTTTTCGGGTTTTCAAAAGGTGGATTTTTGATTCTCCAAAAGGTTGAGAGCATATTGAAAACCTATTGAAAATCACAGATCCGCCTTTTGAAAACCCGAAAAAAATATAATTTTTAATTCCTAAAAAAGTTGAGAGCATATTGAGAGCCCATTGAGAATCAAAAATCGTATTTTCGAAAATAAAAAAAAATTGAATTAAGATTGATAGAAAAAATATTTGTTAATGATTTAAATACACAGGAAGATTGGGAATTTCCTCAGTTATCCAATAGAAAGATCGAACGCGATCTCTCAGAAAGTTCTTTTTTCTCTGAAAACTTTACAGAAGCATGTTCACAGCACGGGAATACCGGGATATGCATTTTTTCTATGGTCTGGCTGGGGGTAACGCACGTCTTGCTGTGGAAATTTATGCCCGTGAGTTTCCGCAGCGTAGACACCCTGACCATTGGGTATTCCCAGCATTGCACCAGCGTATGGGAGAACAAAATTATCTCGTCCCACAGAGACGAGAACCTCATGTAGTTCCAGATGAGCGTATGGAGCTGGACGACGCCGTACTGGAGGAGGTGCCCGCGAATCCGGGTGCAAGCACCTGACGTCTTGCAACGCGGTTAGACACTAGTCAATCTACTGTCCACCGAATATTGAAAGACAATGGGCTGTACCCGTTTCACATAACACCAGTGCAGGAATTGGTAGAAGGTGTGAAGACTCTGAACCTGAGATTGAAAGATTTATTCAGATAATCAAATTTTTATTTGACGTCTACAATTTTATTCCCCTGTGTCAATTCAGTATTGTCCGTTGCTCAGCTACGTTTTTCCGGGGTTTTTCAGTTTTTCTGCATGGATTTTCACGGTTATCGGTTGACTAATTTTTCGGTATTGGTCTTCGTTCTTCACCTTTCGGTCTCTAACATTCGGTGAATCGTCGGTATCGATCTTAGATTCTTTTCAGTTTCGCGGTTTCGCGGTTTTGGATAATCAGCCATGACCGGTTTGGTCAATTATCGCAAAAGTTTTTTGTCAACGCTGCTAACATTTGTTGTTGATTTTACAGGTGATCGAGCAACCAGATTCGCTTTCTGCCAATGGCTCCTCAACAGTGTGGAGGCGAATCCCGGCTTCATACATAACGTATGTTGGAGCGACGAATCTACGTTTACCAGGGAAGGGATTTTCAATCAGCACAACACGCACCATTGGACTGTTCAACATCGTTGGTCGGCCATCAACTTCTGGGGTTGCATATACGCTGGTGCAATCCATCTGCGGTTGGCCCCCAATCCACTTAAAGTAAGATTTTTGCTTTTAAAAGAATTTAAAAATTACATCTGATATATCAATTAATTTTTCTTCCCTTTGTAGGGACTAAATTATTTGGCATTCATCCAGGAAACACTTCCTGACATCATCGGTGACGGCCCTGGTGACCGAGATGCCTAGTTTCAACAGGATGGCGCTCCCGGGCGCGGCATCAGAGGCGTCACCGATTTCCTGGATGAAGTGCTTCCTGAGAGGTGGATTGGAAGATTGGGTCCTGTGCATTGGCCTCCGCGGTATTTTCCAATATCCCATATTTCCTTTCCCAATTCTTGAAACCATTTCCCTACATCCAATTCCTTTTTTCCTCCCTTTAGCTCACCAGACCTCACCCCGATGGACTTTTTCTTCTGGGGTTATCTTAAAGACAAAGTCTAGGAAGTGACCATCAATACCCCAAAGGAACTGATTGCCCGGCTCCACGGTGCTGTGGCATTGATCTCTCCTGACATGCTCCGCAGGATGGAAGCAGAGGTTGTCAGGAGAGCTCAATTATGCCTGGATCAAGGAGGAGGACATTTTGAGCAGGTATGTCATGTAATTAATAGTGATGCTGCCAACGAGTATTCAGAACGAGACAAGATAAAAGCCAAAGAAGACAAGAGAGTGAGAATTGCGATTGTTGTCTTCTCTTGCCGCATCACTAGTAATTAAAAATTGACCTGTAACAAATTTTGTAAAACACTAATTTCTATCATTTGTTGCGTTTCTGGTTTCCTCATCGACAAGGCGGTCACCATGCACCTGACGGCGCTGATTGAAGATCATGATGATAATAATAATGATGATGACGAGAGTGATGAATAATTATTAATTAATTGATTCACTCATTGTTAAATTTTACAATTATTAAAGTTTGTATATCTGTCTTCACCTTAAAGAAATTGTTACATATTTTATTTGTCATTTCAATTTCGATACTGTTTAAATTACAGCCTGGATCAGTGGGAATGCGATAGGGATGGACGAGATAAAAAGGAATTAAGAATTTGCATGGGAGAATCAAGTTTACAGGTCCTTTCGAAAGAAATTCCAAAGTATATGTTTGATTTGGTTGAGAACGTCTTTCGTTGAGCACGTGCACCATAAAGATTGAAATTTGCATTTTGCCATGATGGTTTCACGAAATTTCGCGCGGCTTTCAATGGATCTGTATCGATTCCTTGGAGCCAATTTCTTCAGCCCTTGAATGGAAGAAAAATCCCCATTCTGTAACCATGTTTTCTGGAAGTTGCACGCAATTCGCAATCGCTTTGTACACTCCACAGAAGACCGAATTTTCGGGCCGTCTAATGGAGGAGTTGGAAATTTACAAGATGGCCGTTCAGGAAATTCCTATGTTGGGACCATGTTTTCTCGGCGTTTCGCACTATTCTCTATCGGTCTGTACACTCCCCAGGAGACCGATTTTTTTACCCTTCATTGAAAAAGATAGAATTTTATCTCGGGGGCGTCAGCCCTGGGCGGAGCCAAGCGCCTGATTGGCGGAAATTAAAAAATTCATAACTTTTCAACAAAGCTTTTAATTAAAAAACTAAAAAATACGGGTCTTCTAAAAAACCCTCCTCTACTTCCCCTTACACGGTGTACATTCCTTTCTGATTCACCCTGTATAAAGAAGAATCGTGAAGGTATCCACATTGATAGCTATGATAATCTGCGTCCACCTCTGTAGTTGATTAATTACTCCATGCTAAGCCTTTACCAGTATGTACAGGAGGTGATTCTGAGCCGAAAAGTCCGTTGCATGCATGAGCGACGCCCTTCCAGGCAGCGGGCTACGTGTGCGGAGCCACACGGACGTACTGTCGTTTAACGCTGCAGTGTCATTGGCTCTCCAATTTACCACAATATATCCGGGTGGCGGGGGGGTGGCGGGGGGGTGCTTCTGATCCAAAAGTGGAAAAGGACTTTTCGGCTCAGAATCACCCCCTGTACATGCTGGTAAAGGATTAGCATGTATTTCAGGGACACCTTGTATAATGCGGGGCTTGTCCCATTTCTCATCTACAACTCAATTTTTAATATCGACGAAGGATGGAATAAATTTGACATTGAAAAAGAACAATTAGTGATACTATTGACTATCGAAGCAGGAAGCTATGAAATGACTGATGTTGAAGATTTTTTGAAAGATTAATTATCAGTGTATAAAATCCCCTTTACTTTAAGGGCAAATCAGAGGCTCAAGACAGTCATTAAAGTACCCAAGTTTGCGGTCACAAATTTCGAGCTCCATTGCGTAAGTGCTGGGTTTTCAAGGACAAGTTGTAGTATATTGAACATTCTTCGAATCTGCTGCGCCTCCAAACATCATTCATATGAACTCTCTACGTATTGCGTGTAATCGAACTCCAGAAGCCTACATTAATAGTCGACGTGTGCATACAATTCACGGACTCTTTCCAAGCATTCCATCCGGATCTAAGATCATTGAAGCACCTGCCCAGGTCATGTCCTTGCCAATCGTGGTGCAGTCAATCGACCATCTGCGATTGGCGATTATGGATCAACACGGGAGGCCTGTAAATTCCAGCTGTGGAGTAATTCCAATAGGGTTCCATATGAGAATCCAATCCAAATCCTATCCAACGAATCCTGTGATGTGGCAAAAATGTGGAAAGCTATAAGACTGTTCACTCTTCGATGTAAAAAATCGTTTGAAAGACGGCGGGGCTCGATATATACAAGAAAAATGAAACGAAGAAATAGCTAGGAGCCAGATAGCTCTGTTAGGAGAGCACACGATGCATAATCGGAAGATCCTGTGTTCATATCTCGGTCTGGAATATCCATTTTTTCAGAAATTTTTCTTGTAAAAATTATATCGAGAATTATCCTGTTCCCCCTCCTACCTAAACCCAATCCTATCCAACGACTCCTGTGACGCTATAAAAACGTTCACTCTTTCATGTAAAATACGATTGCTGTATAAAGAACGGCGGTGCTCGATATATACAAGAAAAATGAAATGAAGAAATGGCTAGGAGTCGTTGGTAGAGCACCCGATGCATAATCGGCAGGTCCCCGGTTCAAATTCAGGGCTGGACTATCCATTCTTGCAGTAATTTTTCTTGTCCAAAATAAAATCGATGCTATACACTATTTACATAGAAGAGCGGAAGTTTTTACAGCGTTCCTCAGTTTTATGACGTCAAAGAAGTCGTTGGATAGGATTAAATATAAAATTAATAATTCAAAATTGTAGAGATTTTAAGTGCATTTCATGAAGCTGACATCACAGAACATCAAATTTCTGCGGACTCTGGGACTAAGAATTCCTGGAAAAGGAAGGAAGTGACAGTTAGCATCACCTCATCGCCTGCTGTCACTACCATCTAACATTCAGATGCGGATAATTTATGATGAGTCCATTGCTTATTACGAGATTCACTTGCACCAACTACCTGCATCGTCCTCCTTCAGCAGCAATAACGAAATCCGCATGTCCGTACAACACCAGGATCTCTATGTATTGCCAAGCAAGAGTTTATTGCTCATTTGCGGTAAATTGACGAAAGCCAATCGCAACGAAAGAAAGACATGTGTAACGAGATTTTCGCGTTACTAATGGATATTATTAGAGAAAGTCACTAGTAGTAGGAAGCGACATCTAACGCCGGCTGAAAAAGCCGAGCGAGAGATGAATAGGATGCCGGCCAATAAGGCTGCTCCGAAGGTGAGTGAGAGCAATCATCAAGTGAGAAGAAACGTGGTAGGGTGAGACTATATTTCGGAACACTACGATAACGCTAACGATGGCTGTCACCTATTTTAGAAAACCACCCAGCTGTGTTAGGGAGTCCAAGGCCGACGTACGGGCGTTCCGACTGGGCGATTCCAAAGGGCGCCGTCGAATTAGACCAGGGACTAATGGCTAGGTGAAAAGACTAGTGCCCCCGCGATCCCGTCGAGCTAATGGGTGGCTGTAGGGTAACGGATGACCCACAGACGCCGATAGGTTCAGACTAGGGGGAGAAGGCCCTGGGAGATGTCGAGGCAGTTAGAGTTGAGTGCTGGTGTCGAGCGGATGTTTTAAGAGCTCGGCATTAGTTGACGGCAATAATCCCTCTTGAAGTTATGATAGGTACGTCTTCCCAATCTTAGATTGGGATAGGGAAAGATGGGGAACGTTACGCGTCCCCGACTAGTGAAATGGATTGCTTTGTGGCTGCGGAATGAACGTTTTCGGCGGCAGAGACCTATCTCCAGGCTGAAACTCATGGTGTTGAGGTGGATCAAGGGTTGGGAATCGAGGCGATTCCCGTACGCCCGATCGCACGTGCCTCCATGAGAAGTAGCTCCGATTTTGGCTTGCGATGACATTCCTGTTATTAAGCATCCTCGAATTGGGTCGGACATTAGGTGGGTGAGAAAGGTCTCCGGATGCCAATGTCGCACGTGGCAAGAGATGTTTAGCGCCCTGCGGGGTGAGAAGGATTCGCAGGTAATCTTTACCTCGTTCGGGGTCGAGCCACCCCGGATGAGAATGGAAAACGTGTGAGGGGTGGCAACATCACTTCGAGAAAGACCTGGGGAGTACGTTCCCCCAATAATCTCGCGCTACGACGCCGCAACTGTGACTGACGTCGGTAACCAGAGTTACTTGGACGTTGGTGAACCTCGCCCACTCTACCGAGCCATGCTGATACTGGCTGGTTTTCGTCAGGTTTTCCAGAAAAATCTGGCTGTCGCCCGATCGTGAACTATAGAGACGACAGCCAGAAAAGTTTGAGGATTTAACCCGGGCTGTTGGCCAGGGAAAATTCCTCGTACAAAAGATAACCGACTTGTTGCAAATAGACATGTTGTAAATAATGCCATCTGTCGTTTATTCGAGGAAATCCGCTATGAATTGACTTTGCAGAAATCGATAAGTGTAAAATGTTTGTTTGACGACATTAATGGAAAATGACTTCTCTCAGAGTCATAGCCAGAAATATTCTGTGGAAAATGCGGGCTGGAGGATTGACAACGAGAAGAAAATGACTCATGAGTCAAGATATTTTGGTAAATCCATAAGCCTAAGCATGATTTCAGGATTCGCTGAAGATTATCAAAGAATTGTTATGCAGGCGAAGCACCTGCTAATCCTGCCACGTTCACACAGCAATTTTAATGCTATATTTCAAACCAATGATGGATCACAGGCTGAACACTTCAAAATAAAGATCACCAAGATCGATGGGATGCTGCCCTTCATTAAACCTGTCAAGACTTGAAAAGTGCAGTTTCTCAATCAGATTTCAAGACACGGTTGTTGCCGATGAGCTCTTGCTCTTCGGAATTGGACGACTATAGTATGCTGCCGAGCACAACGAAGCATGTCCGGATTGTAAAATACTCAATGCAATTGAAGAAACCGCGTTACGTCATCCGTGGTTTCCGAATAGCTAGAAAAAATGACGTTTTGAAGGATACCAGTGCATTTGACCATTGGAATATTCGAGAAATCTAAATATTCTTGAATTCGCAAAGTTATCCATATGGAATCTGAATTTGAACATTGAACACAACCAATCAGCTCTTCCCTACTATATGTACACCATCTTTCAAACCTCCTGTTGCTATAAAGAGCCTGAGCGGACTTCATGAAGCACCACTCATCGTCTTCGATTGCTCCAAGCAGAAAGAGTTCTTGAAATCGGGACCTGTGAACATTCGTCTGGCGTTTGAAACATTCGAGATCTTCGACGTCAACACCACAGTCTAGTGCTTGATCTTACATGATCGAATCGTCGAATACAGCCTACTCACCGGCAGCGTCAAGAAACTCATTTGAAAAAAAAAATGTAATCATTGAGCTAAATGAATAAATAAATAAGCAATTATTGTTTGAGAAGAAAATCTTTTTATTGCTCATCAGCAGCACCATGATCAAACGCCGAGTCTGCCTCGGCTTTCAATGATTCAAACATTATGTTTACACCGAGGTTGAGTTTATGTAGACTACCTGTAACATGGATGCTGCTGGACTTTTCCCGTACAAATTTGGTTCACTCTTTCTGTTCTATCGGTTGCTCCATGAGCTAATCTGATAATCTCGCATAAAATTATCATTTACTCCTACTATTAATTCTTCAATAGAGTTAAGATTAACAGTCAGTTGTTTCATACTGAGAATAGATAAAGGCAGGAGTGAATTATCTGAGGCATCTTTTTCATTGTTCTTTCTCACAGCAGCATAGTTCCTCGTCAAAAAGTGCACTTGACTGATGACACTCCAGATACTTTCCAGCGAAACATCACTGAAATACTTCTCCACTCTATCCTCACAGGCGGGACAGTTTGGTGGAGTACTATTGTATGTATGAGCGTATGTCTTCTGGTGACAGGTTCTCCATGATTACAACTGAGGTGCTCCTCAACAAATGATGATTTATATTACCTTATCCTCTCGACGACTATCCAAAATTGGATTCTCGGAAACGATTGTTAACAAAGCGTCTACTTTTATAACGGACTAGTTTTTCAATAGCAGATCGTCTGAAATTTTTTGCAGCTATAATTGCCAGTTATGAGATATTGAATATTCGACATTGCAAATTAGATACTAGACTTTAGACATCACATATTAAATATTAGGGACATTCTTTGTGAAACCAGCTACTCATTTTTTCGACTGTCAGCGATTTTGTTCAAAATTTTTTCCAAGGTTCTGGGTATCAAAAAAAGTATCTCTGATTTATTTCAAAATTTTTGTACCACTCTCTCCATTTTTTATGTGGTAATTAAGGGTTGTCACTAAAACGGCTAATAACGCCGGTTCTATGGGTTGCAGAATAATAAATAAAGGAAGAAAACATATCTTCTTTTCCCAAAATTGCGTCAAATCTCGGAAACTTTCGTGAACCCCCCTTTTTGCGATAAAAAAGCCTAAAATATTTTTTTTCACCATTCGGACATTTTCGATGTTGTTGATTTTTTTTTATCTTATATGTTTGAGTTCAAAGACATGACAGAAAAATTTTGGAAGTGGTAAGTAGTAAGTGGCCAGTATTGGGGAATTTCCCACGCCCCCTCCCCCCTTTTTTCCAGGAAATGGACGTGCAGGTGCAGGTGTGCCCCCCAGGGGGTATTGTTGTTGGGATGTGCGTCTGGACACGTTCACCCCCTTTGTGTCTTGACAAAGGAATTTGACTTTAAGTAATTGATTTGTGTATGTTGCGTTTTATTGAACAATAGACTTCCGGGCGAAGAGAGGATGGTGGGTGGAAAAGAGGAGATGGGTGGAAAAAATATATATAATACAGAATTGTTATGTTTAGAAGGATTATTTGTTCAGGAATGATTATCATCTAGGGTACATATTATTATTATTATTAATTTTAAGAGATTATTATAATTTTTATCAAGTAATTGATCAAGTTATAAATGTCTTTTCTTTTAAACAACGCTGAATACAATGCAAAACACCTCTGCCAGATAGACTCTGAAAAGGTCTACTTAAATTTTTACGCTTACAAGTTTTGCTATCCGTAATTTTTTTAAACAATTTCAATACAATGCGATCGTTACGTTTTGTGTCTGAAGTAAATAATTTATGAAAGGACTGTAGAGACCGATCATTGAAAAGCCAGTGAAGCACAGTAATGCAGTACTGCCCACAAACATCAGACGATATATCTTGGAGTCTTTTCTGGCTCCATTCATATATGCGGCAATTACGCCTAAGGCGTTGTTCGGTTCTTGAGTCGAAGGGTGGCATTCCGAAGCTGTCAAAATAGACTCCTCGTCCATCGGAACCGAGATAAATGGCAACCCAGTGTCGTCCTTCCTGGTTGTGATTATCGGTGTTGACGATGATGGCACAGGGTCGTCTCCATGACCAGGGGACCCGGTCAGCAGGGTAGACTCCTCCAATTGATGCATCGGTATGCGGTAGCACTTTCAAGAGCTCGAGGGTATTCATAAAGCGACGTCACAACGGGGTAATTATTGCGGTTTTTTAGGACCCAGGTAGAGCAGATTTATAGTGTGGTGCCTTGACCGCCTGTTTACACTCAACTAACGCTATTGCCGAGTGATCTTCTATTAAATAGATTCTTCTGCTCCTCACCCACTATAATCGACAATGACCTGTCTTGTCGAGTCGATTTCAAGCAAATTATCATATTCCGCATATAGCAAACAGTTTACATTTGATTCCGAAGCTTTATCAAAGCGGACTTCAATGCGAACACTCCCGCTCCTTACGAGATTCCAGTGCCCAGCAGAACTTGCAGATAAATCTGGAGTTAGGTCAAATGCGAATAAGCAGAAGCCCTCAGAATATGCTCGACGACCAATGCCATTGCCATGATCACTAAAATGTGTACCGGTTCCAGCAAATAGGGTATTGAAAGCCTCCACATCCAGACACGCATCGCTTGTATAACAGGGTTGTAATGGTTTCGTAGGTATCTGACGCCCATCCACATTCATACATAAAAAGTTGATTCCAAAGTTCTGGAAGTTGAAGAGGTTCTTCTTTCTCATTCCATTAAAACTGGTATTTTCAACAAAACCAAGAATGATTCTCTTAGGTAACTGTCCCAAAATGGCGTTATCTATCGTCTCCCCTAAAATTCCACTATGCATGACAAACGATTTAACCTCGACTCGTGTCAAGGGATACTTTGCAGTTGTCTGTGCCAATGTTTTTGCATGGGCTATCAGGATTCCAGGGCTCAGTCTCACACGTCGTATAATCAATGCAGCCTCCTCAATTTTTACTTTATAATTATGAGGGGTATCATCCATGAGACAATATTCATCCTTTGCTCGAATCAGACGAACTCGTAGTTCCACGCCGTCCATCAAAAATTTATCTTGATTGAAAACATCGCAATGCAAATGTCCAAGCATATCAGACGTCCTTCCTCCTCTCGTAAATACATTTCGAGCCGTTAGACCGATATTTTTTCGTACATCATCGCTGACAATTACAGGGGTGTCCATAGCAGAATATGTATCGGTTGCCCACAAGGCCATCCCAAGGTGTGAGGCTTTAGCATCTTGGCCATAATTCAGTAGTGTTTCAATGTAAGCTCTATATGCGTAGAGATTATTTGGTGGTGTAACAACTTTTTGATTAAAGTATACATCCACTTGATTGAACATTGAATGCAGAAAATTATTCACAGGGCCGACTGAATCAGCGCTTGCAGCAGTTCCATCAGGCCTAAGAATTTTCGCTCGGATTTTTATCATTGTGTGAGCCAGATCAATGTATTCTTCTCCATGACCTGGCACGATAACTTCAATCGGCGTGTCATCTGACAGTGTCGATACAGGGTTATAATAAAGAAATTGAGAATTTTCGATGCTTGTCGGTGTCGGGGGGATAGTAAATAGATCCAGCTCCGACTTCACGCACTCGGAAGAGTGTGAATGTAAAAACGACATGATACTTAATGGAAAATGTCGTACAAATCACGAGTCCCGGTTTTTGATTTATTTTTCTTCACTTTTTTTACTTTTTTCTTATTTTTTTGTGCAGGCTTAGTCTTTTTATTCTTTCTGGAATTCAGTGTCTTGACAGAACCACGCCCAGAAAGCTTATGAGTCGTGAGACGCTTACGCTTCCTTTTATACCCCGATCCACGCATCATAGACCCAATTTTTTCTTTAGCCTTTCTTTTCAAGTTCAATCCCGATTCCGCTAAGCGATCTTCAAGCGCCACCTTCAAGGGCTTCCCGTTCGTCACTACATCCCCCACTACATTCATCCCCGCATGAAGAGCTTCTTTACCGACCGCTCGAGCCGCGCTGCCGAGGAAGGGTAGAATGCGGCGGAAAAGTCCGCCAAGTAATGCGCCAATTCCATGTCCACGCTGGTAAGGTCTTCCTACATAAACTCGGCCAAAATTATTGTACCTCTCCACCGTTCCTCCGCCAGCCTGGCTTGCATAATATGCAATGTAGGGACTCATGTTGCAGGTTTTTTTAAGCGACTCTCTTGAAATGAAGTGTTACGTTCAAAGGACCGTACTCGAATGGTATCATTTCCCCTTGGTTACACCTTATATCTTTGTCTATTGTACGGAATGAATATCTCATTAAAGGGATGTAATGAGGGTTAGAAAAAGTAGCGCAGTATGTCGTTCCATAGGTATAGCCAGTAGAATTGAAGGGTACGACGCGCAACAGAGACGACTGCACGTCACCTGTTACATAGGGTGTACAAAGATCGCTGTAAACGAACAAATTTTCAGGTAAACCTCGAGCCAGAGAGGCAGGTAGAGACCCCAACTTGACAGGCCTAATATCATTGAAAATATGCTCGCCTCTTTCAAACCCCATTATATCAGACAATTTATCCGAAAGGTCTAAAACATGTATGAGACTACTGCAGGTCTTATTGCTGCAACGCTTTTCAATTTTCGCAAAACCTTGTTCTTTACAATATTCAAATTTCATGTGTTCTTTCAAATGGGCAAAATTATTCATAAAATCCACAACGTCAGACAAATCGTTGAAAACGGCTGTTGGCAAGAAAAACATTTGATCCCGATCAGCATTATCATTGCTAATGAATCGGATGGATGCATCTTTCCTATCCCGGATATGTAGAAAATTACAAGGAAACTGTATTTCACTCAATCCGACCACGCATTGACCATCCAGTTCCAACTGTTTCGGAAGTAATGTTGTGTATTTTGACGCCGTATTATCAGGGTAATAGTCCTTGCTACTGTTGCTGGGCAGTACCATATAAAATCCGTCGCCTTTCATTCTTTTCCAATAACGTGTAACTCTGACGCAGGAATCCACGAATCAAATTTATCAGGATATCCTTCCCAATGAACTAAAATTTGTTTATTCTTTCCTTTTCCTTTTGAACGTATGACACGCTCGATTATAAATTGCTCCTTATCCAGCTGTTTATTAACCAGCACCAACTCTCTCTCGTAAAAAAATCCTTCAATATGTTCGCCAGACAAATCTTTTAATTCGTATATAGGCAAGGATTGCTTGAAGACTGCCTTAGTTATTTCGAAAATTTCTTTACTCCAATTAGTCTCGTACCCTTTCTCAAAGATACCTTTCGCTCGACTGATGCGTACATAGTCTCCAACCTT
>NW_011887880.1:76630-79044 GCF_000806365.1 Fopius arisanus | reverse complement strand
CTATTCGAGCCCTCGTTGTCGATAAAGCAGAGCCTTACCAGATCAACTACAAAGGAATACGGCGCACGATGTATCATGACGTCATCACGAAAGCGGAAAGTAAGATAATACGGGCAACAGGCCCAAAACGACGTCACGACAACGGAGCGACAACATTGCCCTATGGGTATAAAAAGCAGCGAAAACTTTCTTGAAATAGATTTAAAAATTAATGTAAAAAAAAAACAACGAATGTATTTTTTTTTGATAAATTTTTTTATTAAAATCTTAACCTATACACGCATTTTTTTTTAAACATTTTTCTAAAACTAGAGGGCTGGGGTAAATATGGGAGTGTGAGAGAGAGAGAAAGAGAGAGAGAGCGAGATTTTTTTTTTTAAACATTTTTTTTTAAACTTTTTTTTTAACTTTTTTTTTAAACTTTTTTTTTCTTTTTTTTCTATTTTTTTCCATTTTTTTCAAACTTTTTTTAAACTTTTTTTTTTCTTTTTTTTCTATTTTTTTCAAACTTTATTTAAACTTTTTTTTTTAACATTTTTTTTAAAACTTTTTTTTAAACATTTTTTTTAAACTTTTCTTTTTTACATTTTTTTTTCAACTTTTTTATCTTTTTGTCTATTTTTTTTTTAACTTTTTTCTTAAACATTTTTTTTTTAACTTTTTTCTTTAAACATTTTTTTTTTAACTTTTTTTTTTTTTTCTATTATTTTTTTTTAACTTTTTTAAACTAAGGGACAGGGTGACGAAAAAGAGGTGTTTTTTATTTTAATTTTTCTTTTATTCAAAAAACTAAAGTCCAAAATACATTTTTTTTCTCAAAATTATTAAAAACTTAAATCTAGAATACATTATTTTTTTCTTAATTAATAAAAATTATTCTTAAAAATATAAATCTAAATCTAAAATACATTTAAAACTTAATACTAGTATTTTTTTTTACATTTTTTTTTTAACATTTTTTTTTTATACATTTTTTTTATACATTTTTTTTTTATATATAATTTTTTTTTTTTTTTTTAGGCCTAGACCCATTCTTCCAGGTCCCAGTCCTCGTGGAGGTTCTCGGGCTGGAGAGGGGAGTCACCAAAGAGGATCCTCAGATGCCAGAGGTCCTCGAGGTCGTGGACGACCCCCCACTCCTCCTCCTGGGCGGGGATCTTCCGGGCTTGGTCCCTCAGGGCTCGGATCCAGCGAGCTCTGGGGGTGTTGGGGCCTACTCCAGCCTCCCACCGGGCGACTCTCTGAAAAAAAAAACACAACAAATTAATAAAAAAAATTAGAGAGAGAGAGAGACAGAGAGAGAGCGAGAGAGAGAGAGAGAGAAAGAAAAAGAAAGGTGAAAAAAACTTACCAGGAAAGCCTGGTGCTCCTCCCGCTCCATCCACCCCTCCGCCTGGGCGTGGAGGTCGCGGATGCCGAAAATGTTTTCGGCATCCCAGGACTCCGACTCCTGGTCCTCCCAGCGGAACCAGAGGTTGGCCGCTCCCAGGCGTGCCCTCTCCCGCCTTACGGCAACCATCTGAAAAGAAAAGAAAAAATTAATATAGAAAAACACGACAAACAACAACGACTACAAAAAAAAACACAAAAAACCCACTATAAAAAGCAAAAAAAAAAAACAACGAGAAAAGAAAACGCCGATAAAAAAAAAACGACTACAAAAAAAACACGAAAAAAAACACCTACAAAAAAAATCACTAAAAAAAAACGCGAAAAAAAAAGCACCGAAAAAACGACTACAAAAAACACGAAAAAAAAAACACCGAAAAAAACGCCTACAGAAAAATCACTAAAAAAAACGCGGAAAAAAAGCACCGAAAAACGACCACATAAAACACGAAAAAAAAACACCGAAAAAAAACCACAAGAAAAAACACGTCGGAAAAACCACCTACCATTGATACGACGATGATGCAGGAATCCATTTTTTAAAACTTTTTTTTTTTTTTTCAAACACGGAAAACACTTAAACACTGAGGACAATTTGGAAGTGACTGTGGGGAAATTTTTGCAGCTTATATACTCGCCAGCTTTCCCCACTCGTCCACACCTAGATAGCAAAAAGGAAAAGGATGCTCAGGAAGAAAAACAGGTGATTGACATGGAAAGGGGAAATTTCCCTTCTAGATAGTAAAAAAGAAAAAGACGTTCAAGGAAGAAAATGGTTGAAAGATAAGGAAAGAGCAAAACACCCTCTGGACAGTGAGGAGGAAAAAGATCTTCAGAGTAAAAGACAAGTGAAAGAGGAAGACACGGATAGGGAAAGTTTTCCAAACTCAAGGGAAAGGTGTGGTGTAGGAAAGGGAAATTCAGGTACATTCAACGAAGGCTAAACTGTTTTTTATTTGAAAATGTATAAAATGTTTATTTAAAGTTACATAAATGTTATAAAGTTTTAGAAAAACGCTTAAATT
>NW_011887880.1:68500-73555 GCF_000806365.1 Fopius arisanus | reverse complement strand
ATCACGCTTAGACCGGAAGTCTATTGACCAAAATTACGCAACATTTAAGGAAATTATAACAAAGGCGCGCGCCTCCGCAATTTAAAGTCAAATTCCTTTGTCAAGGCACAAAGGGGGTGAACGTGTCCAGACGCACATCCACACAATACCCCCTGGGGGGCACACCTGCACCTGCACGCACATTTCCTGAAAAAAAGGGGGAGGGGGCGTGGGAAATTCCCCAATACTGGCCACTTACTACTGTGGTAACTCTAAATTTAAAGGCGATACATTAGTTTCTTCTCTTTTCCCATCGAGTTTCATTGATCATTTTGCAATTTTCCCTTAATCTAAGCACTGGAGCGAATTTTACCTCCAGATCTTTTTCATATAACGCAACAAGAACTACAAAAAAGGTCATATGATATTTCACCGTATCTAGCTTCAATTCGGAGATATGCTTTGAAATCCGTCGTGAAAGTGAACCATCAATCATTTTCGGTGACATTTCTCCTAGAAAAAGGCTGTATTTTTCAACAGGAAGCGATGGGATAAGAAAGTTTATACGATAACTCCATGGGGATAGGGATATTTTAAATATTCATATGTAAGTATATTACTAACAGATGCCAACTTCCTACGGTGAACTTTATTTTAAATATAAACAAGAAGAATAATTTTCAATTTTTATGATTTTCTAATCGTTAACAATTCAGTTTTTGTTTTCTTGATTGACGAGTTGAC
This sequence comes from Fopius arisanus, assembly GCF_000806365.1. Taxonomy (NCBI): domain Eukaryota; kingdom Metazoa; phylum Arthropoda; class Insecta; order Hymenoptera; family Braconidae; genus Fopius; species Fopius arisanus. The sequence goes on along the minus strand of NW_011887880.1, from coordinate 72,832 downwards.
TTCCTAGGAAAAAGATTCCACTCCGCGGAGAATGAATATCGTCTCAAACAATCTCGATTCTCGTTATTCACCACGAACGGTAGCTTTGCCATGATAAATTGAAGAACTGAAGAAAATCTTGGTAGTGTGAAAGTGCTGTACAGCCCATTGGAATAGTGCCTGTTCCGTCAGGATCTGGTCTGCAGGAGACTTGGCTTGAAGACTGGCTCGTGCTGCGGCTCTCTTCAGGTTCGCCCCAACCCCATCGCAGGGGCCTTTGCCATGTGCAGTCGAGAATAAATGCCATTCAGAAGGTATTCCATGATCATTAACATGTTCCATCAAATTAGCAACTGTGAAACGGTTTTTGAAGTGTTGGGCTGCTCCATCAGTGAAGTAGATGGCTTTGGTAATGTTAAACTCACTTTCAAATGTTCGATTATTAATTTTTGGAGTAACCAAACGGCAATCGTGTTGTGCTCACGATTGTCGGATAATATCGCGATGGAGCTATGCTGCACTTCGTTGTCAAGTTTCCAATAATACACAACAGTGAATTTTGTGCACTGATTATTGTTCCAGTGGAACGATTGGATTGCATTCTGAGCAACGAAGGGATAATTCTCTGCATAGTCCATTTGAATAAGAAACTTTCCTTCACCCAGATTCTCTTTCCTGAAATCTACGTATTGAGACTGTTGTTTGGTAATGAAATCATGGGTTTTGAGTTTAATAGTCTTGTCACACAAACTCTCAATGAATGCATCTCCGGACAATACGTGTTCTGCCATCGCTGCTCGATCTGTTTCAGTCCACAAGTGAAACTTCACTCCATCAACGTCATTTTCGTCAAACACTTGTTGGAGGAATTTTCTCAAAAGTTCAGATTCAGGACACTGTGAACATTCCCCCAGATAACATTCAGGGGATGAATCAGTACATGTGATAAAGCTAATCAAATCCTTGTATGAGACTAGTTTATGAGTAGTATCTTGCGTTAGATGAGAGAAATCTCGAGCGCTCATCATCAGTTTCAAATTTTCGTGGTGTACACACAGGCATACGTAATGTGTCCCTGGTTGTCCTGCCAAAACACACTGCTCAGGTCGTAATTTTGCAAAAACTGAGAAACTCACTTTCAGATTGAAAGACTCTGCGCAACTCAATTGCTATAATTCCTTCAAATTACAATATAAAAACCGCTTCTGAAAGTGTAGTCTGGATCCATCGAGTTGTTTAACTGAGAGGAAGTATTTCGTACCGCCCAACAGCTTACTATTCGAGTCGTGCATATAGAAAGCCTTGACACTCTCGACGGTCTCATCATTTATTTTCCTCCCTGCACGTGGCCCTGGAATTTTCAGAATTCCCTCTCGATCGATTAAAGCTTCCATTTTTTCTACTATCCATCGACTAGCATCAAAAAACCCACTGGGCTCTCTGGTACTCCAGGACTTCGGAACCACGGAGAGAATCAACTGCTTTTCCGACTTAGTGGTGTTAGGATGTGATTATTTTTCCCGCAATTGATTTAGCATCTCCTCACCAGCTTGATTGAAGTTGGTGTACTCCTTATGATCGATCACGTCGTTCAAGATTTGACGCTCTCGAGAAAGAGTTGGGTGGAAACTTGCATCGCTGCTATCAGTTTTTTGACTGAAAAAACTGGAGGTAGTTGAATAGGTGATTGTTGTTAATTGAGATTCGATTGGACGTGGTTGACTGTCATCAACTCGCTGAAATCCAGATACGTCAGATAAAACAGAAGGGAGTTTCTCGATGGGAGGGTGATTCATTGGAATCACATCACTGAGATCATAACTTGAGGGTTGCTCAGCACCAGCTGCATCACTCGACTCACCTTCAGGGGGTGGATGATTCATTGGAGTTTCCTCAATAATTTCATCAGTTGAGGGTTGATTAACACCAGCTCCGCCACTTGACTCACCTGTAGATTCATGTGTGGGATCGACATTTTCTTGAATACTTGGTTCATCACCTTCGTGCACCACACTACTTCTCAGAGGCCTGCTCGGCAACGTACTCAATGTTAGTCGACAAGATGTACACAAGATGTCTTTCCCTCTAGAGTGGGAATTTGTTCAATTAAAACTGTCGAGGCTGCGCGTAAACCACTTTTCACTGAATGCTTCATCAATTTTAGAGGATTACAGCATCTGTCGCGGAACGTCATACTAATTCTGATATCTTCAACTAGAAACTGGAATTATGACATTGAGCCTCTACTTCTGACTGAACACTGCTAACTTATTAGTGCATGTGAGTCCGATGAGTTTGAGGTTATGTTGATACTGCGCATACTGAGTGGCGCGATAAACTGCGTTTCTATGAAGCGACATATTATTGAGCTCAATATTTGAAAATTACAGATCATGGACAGTGAGAAAGAATGATAATCATTCGTACTCACCCTGTATTGACGATTGATTTTTTTTTCCACCAATTTGAATCTTTGAAATGATTATCTCAAAAGATGAATTTCCCAGTTAGCTAGATACGATAAATACGGTAACAAAAATCAATTTGATTGATCATTCATTCCATTATTCCTTTAACAATTGATTTTAAAAATTTTGCGATCAGACAATGTTTGTCGTCGCTGTGTTTCAGAGGATTAGGGGGTAAGTACTGAGAAATTGAGTTATTGTTCATCCCAGGCATCGATTTTCTTCGAAACCTCGATGAATGAGGCAGGCAGCAAGACTTTTGTACAAATCTTTTTTCCTCGTATTCCATTCTACAAGAAAGTTTTCCTCCAAAAAATCGCTAATATGCTTGATTTACGAAATATTACGATAAAAATGATTGATAATTTGATTTGAAGAAGGATTTCCAAAGCATACTTCGGAATTGAAGCTAGATACGCTGAAATGTCATAAGATCTTTTTCGTAGTTCTCGTTGCGCTCTACAAAAAAGATTTTGAGAAAAAATTCGCTCCGGCGCTTAGATAAAAGTGAAAATTGAAAAATAATCAATGAAACTCGATGGGAAAAGGGAAAAAACTGATGTATCGCCTTTAAATTTAGAGTTACTACTTCAAAAATTTTTCTGTCATGTCTTTGAACTCGAACATATAACATAAATAAAAATCAACAAAATCGAAGATGTCCGAATAGTTGAAAAAAAATATTGAAGGTTTTTTATCGCAAAAATGGGATTCACGATGGTTTCCGACATTTGACGCAATTTTTATGTTGAAGTTTGGGAAAAGAAGATATGTTTTCTTCTTTTATTTATTATTCTGCGACCCATAGAACCGGAGTTATTAGCAGTTTCAGTGACAACCCTTAATTACCCCGTAAAAAATAGAGAGAGTGGTACAAAAATTCTGAAAAAAATCAGAGACACTTTTTTAGATGCCCAGAACCTTGGAAAAATTTTGGAAAAATGTTGAACAAAATCGCTGACAGTCGAAGAAATGAGTGGCTGGTTTCACAAAAAATGCTCCATTAGCGACTAGATGTTAGACCTTAGAAATTAGATGGTAGACATCAGACATCATATGGTAGATATTAGACATCGGATATCACAAGATGGATATTAACACAGCCCCCCCCCCCAACCCCCTATATTTAGAACCGGTCTTATTTTGCTACTAACGCGTATATTAATTCCTAAAAGCTGAAATTTGGTCAGTATTTAGGTTCTCATATGGACTTGATCTGTGCTAGATATCAGCCCGATCGGTTGAGTAGTTTCTGTGATTTTTTCTGAAAATTCGTATGCAAATACTTCAGAAACTATGTAAGCGTTTACATTTTGTATTCTTGTGAAATATTTGCCTGAATATACTCTCTATGGATTAGTCAGAATATATGGATAAATTCTCACAAAGTTTTCGAGATATTTTAATGTTCATGTCTTTCAAAAGAAATGCGTTGTCCGCCTTCTTTATCAAAAAGATTCTTTGTATAACGGTAATGGTTGGTATTGCAAATGGAAGATCGAATGATTCGTCCAGGAGATATTCAACTTTGTATCTGAAAGGATTTCGTCAAATATCTAAAAAACTACTCAATAGATGGCATTCCTCCTTTTTTCAAAGTATTGGTTACATTTTGCCCTACTTACATAAATCAAAGAGATTTACACGTTCGAAGAAAAATACGAAAAAAATTTTATTTCCATGTCTATTCAGAAACCAACCGTCAATAAAATTGATGGCAAAATAAAATTAAAAAAAAAAAATGTGAAGGAACAATCATATGTCTTGTTCTGTCAGGAATGGCCAACTGCATGTATCTCATGTCGCATGTACACACGCCAGTTCGATCGCTGGCCCATCTATTATGTCATAATTGTGACTGGAAATTTTTATCGAAGAGGGTGGC
>NW_011887880.1:54598-68490 GCF_000806365.1 Fopius arisanus | reverse complement strand
GGGGTGTCAGTGATTTACACTACTTCGAAATTCGAAGATGGACAAAAAACATTTCAAATTTTGTTTGTCAGTGATCCATAAGCATTGAGAATGAAAACGGCAATGCATAGTAAATTCACACCGTCCGATTCCTCCAAGTTCTGGTTGGAAGAAACATTACACCGTGAGAAAAAGATTAAAATCGAAAAAAGCAACTATAATCCGAGTGAGATTAGCTCTAACAATCTCTAAGTATGTTGAGGAGATTGTTGATCATTACCGTTCGACAACCCTGGATGTGTCCCTTAGTCGCTCGAAAAAATCATGGCTCTTAGCCGGGTTCTTTCTGCTTGCTGTTGACACGATAGTTTAGTAAGTCCAATTTACTTAAATAAATTTGAATGGGAGAAAAAATTATATTTTTTAATTTTTCAGTGTGCATTCTTCACTGAAAATAAAAAAAAAATATTGTAAAATCGCACGAAATATAATGAACATTTACCTTTACATCCTCCACTTAATATTCAATAATAATTATCAAATAAATAATGCTAACGATGAGTATCAATTTCTCCGGTTTTAGGCCTAACTTTCAGAAATAGCTTCCGTTCGGAATAGGGTGAATTACTAAAATAATAGGGGGAAAAATATTCGTAATTCTAATTTTATTCAGTTATTAATTAAAGTGAAATATATCTGATTAAAGAAATTTCCTGTCATTATTCCAAAACTCAAATTTCGATCGCAGATTGTTAACTTTGCTCTTTCATCGCTTCCATTGATGTGATGTGTTTTAAATCTCAATACATATTTTTATTTATTTTACATTTTTGTGTATCAAGAAAAAAAAATAATTGAAAAAAAGTCAACTCATCCCATTTCTCCGCTGTTTCCTTCGATGTAATCCAAGTTCTGTGAATTTTGCTCTTTGTTGATGGATGGTTTCCAACACCAATCAAATGTTTCTTCCTTGCCAAATATTTAAAAATGAAATCACATTAATTTCTGGTCAATAATTAATTATATAACACACAATTTTAATTGGGTGAAACTTGTGTAAAATCGCAGAATTGAAACACGCAGGATACCGCGGAAAATGAATTCGGAACTGCTCGTACTAACGGATCCTTCCCTGACTACGATTGCCGAAGAACTATTACATCCTCTTTATTACTCATAATACTTCTCAATACTGACGACTAACTATATGAATAATCACAACCAACTAAGTAACTGCATAAGTAGTGACGACTAACTAATTTTGGATACTTCAGTGCACTCATTTTAACTTCGATTCTTCAATTGCCTCAATTCATGCATGTATATGGATTAAGATATGTTAATAACGGAGGAGACATCGTACAGTATCGATGCACCAGGTAGGGACCCCTGAGCCGCCTGGTGTAAAGCACTTGAAGACAATCCCAAAGGTTACGCCTAATCACGTGGTTATTTTATAATGGATTAATGTATTTTTGCAGATTTTTTTTTTCGCTTATGTTAATTGTTTCCAAAATTGTTTTTCGATTTAGCAAAATGTTTTCTATTTTGTTTTTAATAAATAGTTCTATTTTTCTTGCTCTAGCAACTCGTTTTTTGTATAATTATTTGAGTGAAATAATTCGACCTCGCCACCCAAGCGAAGCTAACATGCTTTCCTATGGACAAAAAAAATGATCTTTAGGTTTCACTTTTATACGAGTAAAATCGATCGAATTCTAGACTTAGTTCCAATCTGGAATTTCGGCTGATATTAATCATTGGTATTTTGAATTTCAACTTCTTTTAATTTTTTCTTTCCTAATTAATCCAATTATGAATTCCTAAGAGAATATGCGATACTTCTCCTGACAAAACACATCCGAAGCACCCAAAATATACATATAAAAAGTACAAAATGGTACATATGGTGCGGACAATTTTTCCAGATTACTAAAATTATTAAACGTAAAATTCCTACCGTTCAACATTTTTTATATAACTTTGAATAAAATATTTAGTTACAGAAATTTTTTGACTTCTCATGAGTACGAAACATGCCGTTCATATTGTTCTACATTTCCAAAGTATTTTCGTGATTGAGCAACAGTGATTTATTTTCGAAGTGCATAATTCATCATAATTCCTCGAAGAAAGGATTGTGCTATTTTTTCCGGAAATCGTCGTACAGCACTCCAAAAAAAATCGGAGCCTCGTCACAGATATAAAAGTATACTGAAAATTATTATTACAAATATTCTCATCTGAGTAGTATATAGGAATGGATATGAATGATGCACTGACAGCTGATATACCCGGGTACGTCTCGGTTTTAGACTTTTTTTTTAACTCATTCAGAAACTTATTCATTTTTTTACTTCCATTCCCGTTTTTTTTATGGGACGTAGAGACAATAGAGTTTGATAAATAATAGAATTCGCTCGAAAAAATAATCGTACCGGTTTTTACGACTAAAAAATGGCCTTTGTCGAATTCAGTTTCAGTGTACGGGGAACAAAACCGGTACAGATGAAGTAGGTTCCCCCCATTAGACAGCGTCTTTTTTATGACTGCGCTACGTTTATTTTTGCCCACTCGATTTTTTTTCTTACTCAACAATAAAATTGGAGTGATGTATTTCATTGAAGCAATCAACATAGCATATTCCCAGCTGTTTCATGAAAGTTTGCACTCAGACCAGATCTACACAGTTGTATTTTACGATATTCTCTCCAGTTTTAACAAAAAAAAGTAGCATAATAGCTACCTTTAGAGTAACTAGAACTTCAACACGGAAGTTCGGATGAAATAACTGTCATGGTTGCCTTACATATGTAGCACAATCTCCAAAACAACGGTTGAAAAGTCACATATGGCGATTAAACTACCCCTGTAATAACTGTGATGAAAAACTGAGGTGAAAATTCGACAGAATAAATTTCATTTGGAAAAGTAGAAAAAAGTACAGAATAACGGTTTTATTTTTTTCATCGAAATTTAAAACTGAGAAAAATTGTTTAATAAATGGCGAACTTTCAAACTTTTTAGTGTCAAAAATGAAGTTAACAGCCAATGAAGAGGAAATGGCCGGTGGAGCAGACCCTGTCCTTTAGGCTTCTCTTGGAGACTTCCAAAAAAAAGAACGGAAGTTTGTTAACTAATCCTATTTTATGCAAGGCTGTGACTGATTTTTCATTCCATAACTTCTTTTGCTATTTTTTCTTGACTTCTTCAACTATTCAAAGGGTTTATCTCTTTATGTTGTTATGTCCGGAGGGAATACGTGCGTTGAAGGACATTAGTTTTGTTTCCAAAGCTGGAATTTCTAAATTTCTTATTAATTATTGGACAACGCTGCTTTTTCTTATTCTTACCTGTAGTGGATTTTATCGTTAATGGATTTTGGGTTGAATTGGTTTATTAATTAAAAGAAAAAAAAAGAGATGAGTCCGTTCAACTTTGCATATTTATTTTATTTAAATTCGATTATTAATATAGTGTTTGGAATTGACAGTTATTACAAATTAGAAGAGCCCTGCAATCATTATCGAATCTATGCGGCATTTTGGTTGTGAAAAATTACCAACTGTGACTGGATATTAAGTATAAGTTGTGAATTGTTAAGGTGATTCCACCACGTTTCTCTGTCAGATGACTATCGGTACTTTATCACAGATGTTTAGGTGGAGCACCTGTCCTTGACTCGTTCGCAATTAATTGGAATGAATTTTGAGTTTTTAATCTTGAGTCTTGATAGTTTGTAAGACTCACTAATTGTTTTTTGATTGAGTCACAACCACCATTTAACAATGTTCGCAACTAATTCTCTTAACATGCTAGAAACTATTTTACTCTTGGTTTAAGGAATTAGTATCCCCGAACACCTGCTAATTTATGTTCCCTACTATTTAAAAATTCTCCGAAGGGTTAATTCGAACACTAAGAGGAGCCGAACTGATTCCAAAAGTATTTCCGCTGAAAAATCGTAGTTCATTCGTGAGCGGCGTCTTTCAGATTGTTCTAAATTTTGATTTCGTGGAGCGGATCAGTTAGTGAGGGGCACACGAATCGATTTGTGATTGGCGAAAATTATGGTATGGTTTCCCCACTTCCTGTTCTTTAGCGTAATCGACCTGTTAATTCAGCAGTTTTTGACAGTGCGTAATTTTACAGGTGAGGTTCACTGCTCTTCCGAACTTGGGAATTTGAATTTTTTATTGGAGTGAGAGAGGTCGTGTGATTCTGAAACCAGCCCTAACGAAATAAATGTCCACTCCTCGGTGACCATGATTGATCCTGGACCAAAGAGTTCATAAATTTAGTGATATTGCTCCGCAAATATAAATATCATTGTCCATTAGGACGACAATATCTGAAAAATGATGAAAGCAATCCTTCCATCTCCTAAGATAAAGTATAAGTTAGGGGATTCAATATTTTCAGTAGTCCTTTTTAGTATCAACATAATTAATAATTCTTTCTTTGGAGTGGTAATATCTAGCACGGCTTAAGGACAGTTTCCAAGAATCGATTAACCATAGCCGTTTCGAACACATGTTTGGGAGGAAGAATTCGTTCAACCAGGTAATGACATGCTCTGAAAAAATAAACACTTGATAGTAATTCTAATGATTGTATAGAACATATCATATGTGTTAAGTCTTATATATTGTCATACTGGGAGTTTTTCCGATGTTGATACAATGATGAACACTTTCGTAGTTGCATTTTACTATTGCATCGAAAGTTCTAGAAGGTTCATTCCGAACCGGGAAAATATGTGACAGTAATTTTCCAGCTGCAGAAAGAAAGGTTGTAGTGTATAACTATGTGTCGTTAAAATTGTCGATTCCATGTCGCATGTTACTTATTTCGTACTTTCTGTCGCTAACGTTAGCGCTGAATGAATTTCCAATTCGTAACGACACTATACTGTACTCTATAAATTCTTCCGAGCTCATGCCCCAATATACGACCAACCTTTCAGGAAGAATTTGTTTGTTGCTTCTTTTTGTAACTCTTCTGCAGTCTCTAATGTTTTTCTGGTGATCAATTTGTTGAAGTTCCAAGAAGCAATGCGTTGTCGTCTAAAATAATACTAGAAACACTTGGACGAAGCTGTAAAATAAAATCATCCTTGAAGCCAATTTTATTTCGAGCTTGCAGGGCCCCCTTGCAGAGGTCAGTATCGTGAACAATTAAGCCTGCAACGATGGCATTCTTCGTTTTTTTTGGATATTCATGGCATGACGGGCATGACAGGAGGTGCAATTCCTTACACGTTAATGAAAATCAATAAATATCTGTGGAAAAAGCAACAAGATCGCAACTGGAGACTATTCGCACTGCTGAGTTGGTAGCATTGCCTGACATGTGCCCGATTCCTCTCGTTTTTACATCCACCAAGATACAACGGGAACTTAACGAATTTGGTTTCATGTAAAAAATATCGTATAAAACGGAATTCTGATCAAACTGATGGAAAAAAGAGTCATTCATGCAAGTCGAATTCCTAAAATAAACTGATAAATTTTCGCAAAGCAAGTGTGAATTCCAATGCGATACAGCTGATTGCCCACGTAATCTTCCCATTTTTCAATGGTGTTTTCATTATTTTATCTCCACAATTTGTCTAGGTTACTTGAATTATACTTGTTAATGTCCCTCTCGAAAAATGTTCGCCGACTGCGCAGTTTCAGAAAGATGTGGACTTTTTTTTACTTTAAATAATTTCCTGCAATGTCTCAAAAGTACCCGCATTAAATGACATTTTGTGAAACAATTCCTGTCCTTCACTCATTGCTCTAGGCTACCTGGGATTTCCCGAAAAGTTTCGAAAAAAAAGAAAGAAGGTATTCAAGAAATCATTAATTTTGGTATTTTTTTACCCTTACTGATCACGCCATAACTACCTTATTGTATCTTAATGTACGCCGCAATGCGTTTCAATCTCACCAAGTATGGCCCTCTTTTGATGGTTTGCTTTGTTTAGCGTTGTAACTATCTATGCAACTATCATTTTCACCTTCTTGAGTCTATGGAAAAAGTTTCTCTAGATAGATTCTACTTCTTTATTCCACTTCTCCAGAAATCAGCAGCATTCTTTTCATATTGGAAATCTCTGTAGTCCTCATTCTCTGAGCAACTGCCAGGCGATTCTTCTGTATTTAGTGGATATCGATATTATATTATATTACACATATAATATCATATCGATATCCACGAAATATTCAATTTATTATGTTTGTTGATATACCTCATTTCTATATCTTTGCAATGCTTTCGATAATCCTGCCAGCAATTTTACTCCATATATTTTTCCATTGATTGAATCAGTATCCTTTCAAACGTGCCTGCCAATTCACGTTCCTCGTTGCTCCCGGATCTTTCAGCAAGGTTGGAAATTTCAAATGTGGTCCTCAAGAGTCGAATAAAGTTGTTCGGATGAACTGTCATGGTAGAACGAGTATAGATTACGCCACTTGCCAAAAAACTACTTTTCACTTTGACCTATGTTTATAAACTATTTGTAATTCAGAAAAGGAACGGAAATGAAAAATATTGATATCGGATAAGTGACATTTCTCCCAGTAAGTTTATCAGTAGATAACAAATGAGTTGTTTGTACCAAGATGTTTACAATTCCCAAATCCTCTTCCGTTCTGATCCTGCATTATCGAACAGAATGGTATTGTCATATAAGGTCACCACCATTCTGTTCTGTTCGAATTCTAAACATCTTGGTACAAATGACTCATTCGTTATCTGCTGATCAACTAACCAAACCTGTTAAAATTAAATCAAATGGGCGCCAGGTAATTTTTAACCGGAATTACCAAACCGGAAAATCACTAAAACTAACTTAACTAATTTCGATTGTTTCTATTAACCATCGTAAACTCAAAAAAAAGCATTTTTCCAAAAGGGAACAGAAAGGGAAAATCAGGCTTCGGAGAAAGGTAACGGTCCTGGTTCACTCAGTGTGCGGGTTATGGAGAGAGGGGTGGATCTTGGGTGGAAGCGGGGTATTTTGGGCATGTCTAATCATGGGCTAAATTACCACGTAAATGAAATAAAAAGGAACGATAAATAAAGTCTCCAAAAAATGTAATTAATTCAACTAATATTCTGGGTGGATTGCAACAATGGGGCTATAAAAATTAATTATTAAATGCAATTATGCGTAGCCCCTCCTTGTTACCGTTGAGATTTGCCTGCAAAGATTATCGCCCGGCGATAATCCGAGGATCACCTTATTCCTTATTTTAGCGCGCCGGGAAATCGATGCTTTCCCAGAATTCCTGGGAAGTCTTTAATTGCCTTAGGATTATAAATCCGATATTCCGCGGAACGTTTAACCCCGCGAGAGAAAAAAAAGAAAAAAAACAACAAAAAAAAGTGTCGACTCTTCGGACTCGAACCCACTTTGCTCGGATCTGAAGAGAGTGAGAGAGAGGGAAAACCACTCGCCACCGTTGGCCGTGGAAAATTCGTTCACCTGAAAATCGCTCCTAAAACTTAAAATTCTGGTAGATTTCGAGAAAAATGCCCACTGGCGTGGCCAGGGGCGCCCCGAGTATTTTGGGGATTCATCAGCGGAGGGAAAAACCCTCCGAAAACCATCCAAAAATGGATGGAAGAGTCAAGCGAAGCCGGGCGGCCGGCTCGGACAAGGCCACAACATGTCGTGGAAATAACCACGATAAAGGTGGAATAATCGCTCATAAAACACTAATTATGAATGCCTAACTCACCTTTGGGGGTTTCCTTCCCTTTCTAGTGGTCTTCCTGACCATAATCCTTCTTAATTGATCTCACGTAATCCTCACTATCTCTAGCCACAACACGTGTTCACTTCTCGTCACGGTCAACGTATTACTGACATGGCGAGGTCAGTGTAACAGGTGGGTTAAGGCCATCACACACACAATTCCGTAAGCTCGTAAGACGCAAGCGTAAACCGTAAGCTGTAGAGTCCATTCCACACACGTAGCGTAAAACTTAAGCTTCAACCAATCCTGAATGAGGAACCCCTCCCCAGTTTTGGTTTGTCCATGTTAACCTGGAATCTGGAAGTGTCAATTCGATTTTGTTAACAATTTTTATCTGTGAAGAAAAGAAGTTGACAGTAATTAAATTTATTAATTTTATTGACATGGTATTTATTTATAATGAGAGTGATGAAGTTTGTGATTTGTTATTGAAGTATAGTGATGTCAAATTAATGACGTTGCCCACGTGAGCTCCCTGGCTTCCTATTATTTTTCATATAAACTAAAATAATGTAAATGAACAAAGTAGATTTGAGAAAACGCATTCAGATAAGTTGTAAAAAAAATATTTCACAAAAAACCGTCTAATATTGCAGGTACTTCAAACGCAGCTTCATCCCATATCATGAGAAGAAATGATAAAATATTGTTAGCGATTCTGTTGGTGGCTATGGGTTTACTTGTTCTGAAGAAGAAAAATTCACGAAGATGGTCGAATCGTCAATGGTGGGTTCGACCAATTAATGGTATGCGTCCTCTGCAAGGTGATTTTAAGAATTAACTCCAGGAATTGAAAAGCGATCCACAAATGTTTTTTCGACACACAAGAATGACAGTGCCAATCTTCAATCAATTATTGGAAATGATGAGACCGTCCTTATCTAAAAAAAATCACGGAGCATTAGTACCAGAAGAGAGACTCGCTATAACACTTAGGTATTTTTCTAAACTTCAAAGAATATTGACATAAAATATTTAGAACGAATAATTGCATATTATTTTTTTAACAGGTACCTCGCAACTGGAGACCAAGTATTATCAATCGCCATGGCATATCGCGTGGGACAGTCAACAGTATATAACATCATAAAAGAGACCTGCAATGCTATTTTCGACATATTAGCACCTGACTTCCTCCGACCACCAGAACGCGAGGATTGGATAAATATTTGTCATGGCTTTTGGAGTAATTGGAATTTTCCTAACTGTATCGGGACTGTAGATGGAAAACACATTCAAATCCAAGCACCACCGCTCTCCGGCAGCTTATATTATAATTACAAAAAGACTTTCAGCATCGTTTTGATGGCCGTGTGTGATAATAATTACAAGTTTACACTCGTAGATATCGGAGCCTACGGTAGCCATAATGATGCCGGAGTGTTTTCTCGATCGGAATTTGGGAAAGCGCTGCGAGATCAAACCCTCGAATTACCAGAACGGGTTGCAAAATTACCTGGAAGTGAAGTTGCAACGCCTTGTTTTTTTGTTGGCGATGACGCTTTTCGATTAACTAAAAATCTGGTGAAACCATACGCTGATCGTAATTTAACTCATGTTCAGAAAATTTTCAATTATCGATTATCTCGAGCCAGAAGAACAATAGAAAATGCATTTGGAATGCTGGCTTCCCGGTGGAGAGTATTTCGAAAACCCATTTGCATGAATCCTGCGACTGTGGATAAGATTGTTATGGCGTGCGTTTGCCTTCATAATTTCTTAAAAACTACGAATGATGCATTGTCACCACATGATCCTTCATATTGCCCACCTGATTTTGTGGATTCTGAATCGGAAAACGGCCAACTAGTGCCTGGAGAATGCCGAACTGAACTTCGTGAAGGTTTTGAAGGTCTTGCAGCTTCGAGTGCTCATCGCGCTACAAGAGATGCATACAATCAGAGAGACGTATTAGCTAATTACTTTTTGACACCTGAAGGTGAAATTCCCTGGCAGCATGCATACATACGTAGAGGATTCCACTCTGATGATACCCCAGATAATTGATTATTCACGATCATGACGTCCATCTGACTGAGTAGAAAATTGTAAATATCTTTAAAGATTCACCTGGACGATTCGGTATCCAGTATTTTTGAATTATATATATGTATTTTATATTATTACGGAGAATCTGAGAATGTAATTTTTTGTCATATCAATGAATGATTAAAATATTTTCAATAAATCTTTTTTATTATAAAATGTATATTTAGAATAACCAACATATTCTATGGAGAAACAGGCGTACGAAAATAAGTGAGAATATCAAGTTCACGTTATATTATATAACAATAAAACGATATAAAATATAATAACTCATAATATTTGATAATATAAAATGGTAAAATGTTAGGGTGATAAAACTTTGAGTTAATTAACGATTTTACTTGGTTATAAATGACTTCCAGATGGAAGGTTAATAAAGTTTCTCAGTTAGGGATGTCATTAACTATAAAAAAAGATGGTTAGACATTTTTCGGTCATTTACGATTACGGAGAAAATTTCGCAATTAAAGGACAATGATAAATCGTCTGTTTAACATAAATTGTTAATGACAACCTATAGGAAAAAATATTTTAAAAAAATTAGTATCTAATATTTAAAAATAATTGGATGTTGACCATGCCAAAGAGAATATGTAAATGGTAAAAATTAGCTGATAATTATCTTTTCATAGTTGGTGATTAAAATTAATTATTAGAAACTTTTGGTTAAAGACTTTGGTTGGATGTGTGGATCAAGGATATGGTGCATATAAAATTTGCATCATAGCGAGCCGTCTCTTCTTTTGTTCTTCAGGTGGAAGTTTATTTAATTCATCTACTATCAATTTTGCAAACGTTCCACCTGTGTCTCCAGCGACTTGAGGGTTTGCATTCTCATTCTGGAGACTTTGATGTACCGTCTGACATAAGGAAATCAGAGTGGTTCCCAATGCCATTGTGTCGCTTTTCTTCTTCCTAGAATTTGGTCTTTGTGGTGTTGACTGGCACAATGATGGAGCTGGAGAAGGTGTACTCTCGCGCCCAGAAGTCATTGAGCATCTGAAATCCTCAGTATCATCCAGAATTCCTCGAAAATCTCGTTGACCACTAGCTAAACCACCAACTTGCGACGTGCCTTGTTGCTCCAATACTGAGTTTGATGATGATCTCTTTTGATTTGCTTGCTGAATTCTCTGCCGAAATGGTGCAAGAAAGTTGGTGCACGATTGGATTGGTGTAGGCACCAAGGATACTTGTGTATCAGAGCTGGGTACTAATGAATTATTTCGAAATTCTACACTTTCAACCATTACAGAACCTCGTGAACCATTCTCAGCCAGCAGGTCTTGCTGAAGAATTAACGATGTTGGTGGCGCAGCGAGAAAACCATTTCCTTCATCAATTGTGGCGGTTTTGTTACGTTTTTTGGCTACATTAGTGAGCACTCTGAAAAAGAGAATATACAATCAGATTTGGTCAGGAACAACTCCATTCAAAACGATTTTTATCATAAGCCACACTCACTTTCTCCTCTTAATATGATCATCAAGGAAGAGCAGACTCTCATAGTAAACGAAAACACTCCGTCTACTCGCTCCACGCCACTCCTAGAATCTGATTCCCTCTGTCGTTTTTCCTTTCCAAATCTTTCACGGAGTCTTGTCCATCGAGTTTTACATTCAGTAACTTTTAGAAAAAAATTAGTCCAACGTCAGAAATATAAAATGAACGGCACTAAATGGATAATTTGATCTCATTGGTATTTACCTGGAAGATTTACTACAATGGATATCTCTTTCCAAGAATTTTCTTTCATCATTGCATCTTTGAAATTCCTGTCTTGATGACTATGTAAGTGTGGATATGCCCTCACTACATCAATAAGAAGTTCGTCACTTTCTTTATAATTTTCATCATTTGAAAACTCCGTGTCATTATCGTCTAGGCGATTGTTATTAAAATATTAATCGTGATCACCCATTTTTTAATGCACATAAATTTTATAAGCATCCTCATTCAAAGCAAACCGGCAAACTCTCTGATTGGTTGTTTTAAAAAGTATGCCGTAAAAAATTCATCCTTACGGAACTTTTCGACGTTACGTTCTACGTTTACGGACGCAAATGGTGGGAGGGAATACCCATCCCTGATTGGCCTATTCGCTAACGCTTACGTGTTACGAGCTTGCGGAATTGTGTGTGTGATGGCCTTTACTCACAGCCGAAAACCAGACGCGCTCTGATTGGGTGGCGTTAGTTCCGCGCTGAGACGTAGTGCCTCCAGCGCTAATTTCAAATTTAAATTCGTAATTTAATCACTTTACTAAAAAAAAATTTTCTTTCACTCGTATACCCTTTCGGGTTTTTACGATTTGTTGCCTTACCACCCCCCAACCCCCTGTACCGCATTTGCTGAAAGGGAGGGAAAACCTCATTTGAGGGAAAAACCTGCCCTGGTACAGTCGTCCTTTTGACAGGACTACCGCTCGGCAGTGAAACCGTGAGATCAGAGCGCTATATATTTTTGACCGCCGGTCCCCGGGATCGAACCCGGATCCTTCGCATGCTAGTCCAGCACTCTAACCGCACGGCCACTACCGTCGGTAATCACTTTACTATTTTATTTCTTAATGATTCTAACTTAGTCTTTCTTTTCATTTCACGAGCGATCGGAGCCTTATTAATCACCTTTCCCGGGGAGCATGGATGCTAAAAATCTTTCTTTCTTTACCCATAAGTCTAAAATTTAGTATTTCCTACTAATCTCAAAAATTATTAAAAATTCATTTTAATCACTATCCGTAAGCAACCTGGCAATCCGGGGCGAATAAGGGTTGCACTTATTCCCCCCGGCCTTCCGCCAGAAACAGAAAGGTAAACGTAAACGTAGTCCTAAATTCATGCTCCCACTAAATCGGAACGCCAATTTTCCATTGAACTTGTGATATTTTATGTTTATGTTGTAACGTGGTATTTTACCAGTTACTGGTTCTCGACCGTTTCGCGATTTTAGAGACTTCCACCAGACGGGAAGTCACCTTCAATGGCGAGAGTTTTGAGAAGAGAGGAGAACATACGTTTGATTGTATTTTGTTTTATTTTTAAATTATGCGCCACCGCGTTCCATTCTGAGGACATCGACGAGGATCACTGGACGCCGAGAGATGTCATCGAACTCCTAATTTCTGATGATAACTGGATTTTCGATGTGGCCGACAATGGAGCCACAATCCCGCTATCAATTACCACGGAAGTGACGTATCACCAGAACACGAGGCGGATTGGCAATTAATGAAAAATAGGATAATGATTATTGTGGAGGAGAGTTACTAGTCTCTCAAGGTAGTCTGTAACGCGGAAAATTATTTTATATTTATTAGGTAGCGCTGAGGATATATTATCATTTATGATAATTAAAGAGATTGAGATTGAGCATCGCAAAAATTCGTAGCGTATGCGTGTAAAAATTATTGTTTGTGTCGCGCATGGCCGTTTAATTGGGATTGGTGGATGATGCCGTTGTCATCCCCCCCAATCATCTAAGTACTTCCCGTTTGGTGGGTAATAAGAGCGGACCTGCTGATAATTTTTGTTACTCAGAGGACGCCAAGTTACGATTGTTAGAACGCCAAAGCAAAATTAAATCGATATGTTTATCCAGGAGTTCCGAGAGTGTGAGAATAACTTCGGAATATTCAGGTGAGCGTGGTGGCCTTTTGTTTATAGTGAGATTATTTTGTCAAATAGTGGGCAGAGATTCTTAATTGTTTATTGGTGTAACGAACACCCGAGTCCTGTAGGACTGATAGTTAAATATTTCATCAGGGAATCTCTGGCCACTTCATTCAGTGATTTGGGCTCTCTCTCTCATTCGGAATTTTCGATTATTTTCAGTTTATTTAAAACTTTGTTAGTTACGAATTTTTTTTTTTAGTGAGGTTTTTGCGACTTCTGTATGATGAGTTTGTGTCGCAAAACCTGGTGATTCTCGCCATTGAATTTAATTTCGGCTTTCATAGTTTGTGACCTTGGCCGGGGAATTAAAATATAATAATTCCCGGCGAAGGCACGATATTGGGGAATTTACGATAATCCGAAAAATGAAAGGGAACTTTATTATAATTTATGGGAGGCCCTGAAATAATAAGAGGGAGGGGATTCTCAATAATTACTC
>NW_011887880.1:50071-51798 GCF_000806365.1 Fopius arisanus | reverse complement strand
AATCAAACAGGGAATCACGTCGCGATCAAAGTGTCGATTCAGATCGTTCGAACCTCAGTGCATTTGATCGTGTACAATCGTGGAGATTAACTTTTTCGGGAATAGCCACAGATAATGTTGAGACATTTTTGAGAAGAGTTACTGTTTGCAAGGAGGCTTGCTATATGAAGGATCGAGAACTGTTTCGTGTTTTTCCGGTTCTTCTTCGAGGAATTGCCTTTAATTGGTGGGAAGAACCGAAAGATAGATTTGAAAATTATGAACAGTTTAAAAATGCTTTTATTCGTAGATTTTCCAATTCTGAAATTAATAAGTGTCGCCTAGTTCATGAGATTGTGTTGCGTACACAAGGGGATTTGGAAACTGGTCCCGATTTTGTTGATAATATACGTTTAATGTGGACACACTCGCGCGATTCTCATTTTTCGGTCGAGGCTCGTTTGGATCTCGCATTCATGAATTTACGGCGAGAATACCATACGATGATCTCGCGCAGGGATTTTTCGACTTTTGATGAGCTAGAGGAACTAGTTCAAGATTATGATGAAAGACGCAGCCTTCCTAAACTCGCTGCACTACCTTCAGTAAATGATACAATTTATCCGCTGTGCGCGTACGCACCAGATCGTTATAAAGGGGTGGTGAATAAGTCCCCGACTCGTGTTGAGGTAGCGGCTGTCGATCTTTCAGTATCGAAAAATTCTTTTAAGAGAAAGGGTTCAGTTATAAATAAGCAGATAAAGAAAGAGAAGAAGGTTTCGTTCTCTTCCGTGAATCCTTTCGTTAGTTCGGTTTTCTGATGTTCCAATAGATTCAGTATTAGGGAACATACCCACTGGATCTTCTAAGTCAACTGCTTGTTGCTTTAATTGTAGGAAACCTGGACACCGACGTAGCGAATGTAAAGCACCTATTTCAGGGCTTTTCTGTTTCGGTTGTGGTGAACGAGGGATTCGAAGACCTCAATGCTCACGGTGTCAGGTTAAGGATTCACAGACGGGAAACTCGAAATCAGGTCAGTAGAGCCTAACCCGCTACTGTCCACTGATGAGTTAAGGGTTAATTCCTCAGGAATGTCAACGTCTGTGAATAATCAAGGGAACAGTCAGAGAACACTTTGTGAGTCCTCAACCAGTAGTTTCGTTTCCGCGGATGTAGCGTCAATGTTAACAGCTCCGATCAATCAAGATGATAGTGTTAGGTTTGGCCAATCTGATACTGTTGTGGAGATTTGTCAAGTGAGTATCGAGTCTAATCGACGTCTTTATTTACCGGTTACAATTGGGTCGGTGAGTTCATGTGTTTTGTTGGACTCTGACGCATCAAGTTCTTGCATTCGTAGTGTTCCGAGAGACTGGATTGATCGGTTAAGTTTGGAAATTTCCTGGTTACATAATTCATCAGTGATAGTCGCGAATAGGACCAGAGAAATTATTTTTGGTACAGTTGTGATTCCGGTTACGTTGAAGGGAGTTACTTGCGATGTTCGATTCGTTATAACTCCTGGTTTGAATCACAATCTGTTATTTGGGGTGGAATTCATGCGGATTTTTGGACTAGTGATGGACGGCAGCACTGACGAGTGGTGGCTAGCTAGTCAGGGGATAAGATTTCCATTTGAGTCTCGGGACTTCGGTATTCCGCATGAGATCGCAGGGTTGCACGAGACTTCGGAAGAGGAGCGCAACCGCATAGAGGCTTTAGTATCGAAACTGCGTTATCAGCGA
>NW_011887880.1:45833-49756 GCF_000806365.1 Fopius arisanus | reverse complement strand
CGCTGGATCTTAAGAAAGCTTATCATCAAGTTCCATTAAGTGATCGAGCTCGAGAATTTACGTCTTTTGTTGTACCGGTACTTGGTTTGTTTCAGTATGTTGGTATGCCGTTCGGTCTGACTAATGCACCGGCTACTTTTCAACGTTTGGTTGATGGTATCGTTACGATGGATTTAGAACCGAATGCTTTCGCGTATTTGGATGATATCATCATCACTACTGAAACATTTGAGACACACGTTGAAGTACTTGAGAAGGTTTTGTTACGACTGCGTGATGCTAGATTAGAAGTTAGTCCTGATAAATGTGTTTTCTGTAGCAGTCGCGTGCAGTATTTGGGTTTTATCGTCGATGCAGACGGTCTGCACTTAGATCCTTCGAAAGTTTCTCCGATTTTGGAATATCCGGTGCCGAGGAACATTCGTCAGTTACGTCGGTTTTTAGGAATGTCCTCATGGTATCGTCGGTTTATAAAAGACTACTCTACGATGGCAGAACCATTGACGCGTTTGCTTCGTAAAGCTATCGTCTGGCGGTGGGGAGTGGAGCAGCAACGTGCCTTTAATAATCTCAAGACTGCACTCTCTACTGCTCCGGTTTTGTCATGTCCCGACTTTTCTGCTCCTTTTGAGTTGCACACAGATGCAAGTGCATTTGGGTTAGGTGCAGTGTTGCTGCAGAAGATCGATGGAGTAGATTATGTTGTGGGTTTCGCGAGTCGCACGATGAACTCTGCCGAAAGGAATTATTCAGTTTCAGAAAAAGAATGTCTCGCTGTTGTTTGGGCAGTTGAGCACTTTCGACGTTATGTCGAAGGTTTTCATTTTAAGGTAGTTACTGATCACAGTAGTTTGCGGTGGTTAAGTAACCTTAAGAATCCTGTCGGTAGATTGTCTCGTTGGGCTCTTAGTCTTCAGGAATATGATTACGAAATTGTTCACCGGAAGGGGGCTTTACATCACGTACCGGATGCGTTGTCGCGGATGTTTGAAGACGAGTGCGTCGACCGGGAAGAGATCGAGGTTAATTCTATCGGTCCTTCGACGGACAAACCCGGGAAACGTGTATCATCTCCGGCTGAGATTAGTGATGTTTGGTACTCGCGTCGGAAAGCAGAGGTTGAAGATCATCCGGATAAATGGGCAGGCTGGTGCATAGACGACGACCAGTTATATCGGTATCGTCCGAATTCTTTAGTTTCCGTCGTCGCAGAAGATCTAGACGCGTGGAAGTTAGTTCCACCACGACCTTTCCGTCAGGGTATTATTAGAGAAAATCATGATCCTCCTACGGCAGGACATTTAGGAATGGAGAAGACATTAGCTAGAGTAGCGTTGTCTCATTATTGGCCTGGAATGTGTGAAGATATTGAGAATTTCGTGCGTGGATGTAGCGTATGTCAGACGTCGAAGGTCTCTCAACAGAAGGTCTGGTGCTGGTCTTATGGGCCAGTGATGCATTCAAGAGCCTTGGGTATTTGTCGCGTCTGATATTATGGGTCCTTTTCCACCATCTAAGAAAGGGTTTCGTTATTTGTTAGTTTTCCAGGACGTGTTTTCGAAAATGATTGAGTTAGTGGCTATTAGGAAAGCTGATGGTCCGACAATCATTAAAAATTTTGAGGATTTAGTAGTCCACCGTTACGGTACTCCTGAGGTATTGCTGACGGATAACGGTACTGAGTTCGCAAATAATAGTATGAAGGAACTGTCAAGTAATTTGGGTTTTAAGCATCAATTGACTCCGCCATATCAGGCACAGGCGAATCCTGTTGAACGCGTAAACCGTGTTCTTAAAAGTATGCTAATTTGTTTTGTGGAACAGGATCATCGCGATTGGGATGCACACATTTCAGAATTTCTTTTCGCGTATAATTCGGCGTGCCATAGTTCGTTACATTTATCACCTGCATTTTTAAATTTTGGTAGGCAGCCTAGACCTTCGTTGTTCTTTCGTAAGCTGACGGAAGCGGATGCGAGTGCGGTTGTTCCGGATACCAAAAGGTGGTCGAAACGTATGGAACGTATGTCTGAACTATATGATTTAGTAATTGAGAATCTCAATCAAGCTTTCGAGAAACAGGGGAAGTATTATAATACTCATCATCGTGACGTTCGTTTCGAGGTAGGAGATAGAGTTAGGAGGAAGATTCGACTATTATCTAATGCGGCTAAGGGTCAAGCTGCAAAGCTTTTTAGAAAATATTCGACCGAGATTTATAGCGTTAGCCGTGTCGTTTGTCCTTTGATTTATGAAGTCTCGAATGATCAAGGTGTCGTAGTAGGTCGTCACCATGTCAAGGATTTGCTTGAAGCTCGGTCCAACGATGAACCTGTTCAGGATCTGTCGGATGAGAAGAGTGGATTGAGGATAAATCTTAATTTTTTTTTGTGTTTTATTACGGTTTCGCGACCTAGATTCGCAAAGATTTGGATTCGTGAAAATTATGTTACTTCGGTCTCGTAACTTAGTTTTGCGTAGAGTCGGATTTGTATATTACTTCGGTCTCGCGACTTAGTTTTGCGTAGAGTCGGATTTGTATGTTACTTCGGTCTCGCAACTTCGATGTGCGAGGATTCGAATTTGAAAGTTATATTACTTCGATCTCATGATTTTGATTTGTCGTGCAGATTCGGATTTGAAATTACGTCCTTTTGTTTTGAACTATGATTTGATTGTGTACTGGTTACGTTGCCATTTGAAATTTTTTTTATGATTCATTTTGTTTTTCCCACATTATTTTTCTTTATTTCTTTCGGGAATTTAATTTCAGTCATGTGGAATAGAATGTCAATGTCTCAGTGGTTACGTCTCTCTGATGTAATCATGGTTTGGAGAACGCTGGATCGGGAGAAGCAGAAGGTGTTAGTAGAATCCATGGAGTCACTGATGATCTCCATCATTTTTGAGAACGGTTGGAAAGCTGATCGCTCTATAGCACCTGAAGTTGCAGTTAAGGAACTCCCATGCCCACTCAACGTGCTTTCTCCTATATCGGAGGTTCCCATTGCACTACCTTGGTACGTGTGTGAAACGTGCCAGATTAAGGTGGTGATGGTGGACACACGAGATGTTGGAGTGGATACAAGGCGTAGTGAGAGATTGAGGGCTCCTTTGACTGGATCAGTGGGGACGCAGACAGTGGAAGATTTCGTAGGATGTCCTCTGATTTCTCGTCGACAGGCTTTTCTAAATGTCACTGACTGGGTTGAGATTTTATCAAAATCACCCTCAAGTTTCGGACAAGCATATGACAAAGAGGGTTGTCATAATTGTCAAAATCCCAGCCATGCTGTTGCGAGATGTCCTCTTCCAATTGGGACCCTATGTCGAGGTTGCGGGACTCAGGGAGTGATTGCTGAGGAGTGTCCTTTTTGTGACCCGCATAAGTTGTGACCTTGGCCGGGAAATCAAATATATCAACTCCCGGTGCAGTCACGAATAGATAAAATAAATGAATAAGCGAATGGTTTTGTAGGGGAAGTCACTTGATATTTACGGGGGGGACCTGAAATGAGCAAGTAGGGGGGGGAGTTGAATAATTACTCGGACGGGATAATATTAATAATTGTCATCTATTTTTCATAAATGGAGATTCTCAATAGGATAATTCACATACCATAAAATCCATAATTGTGGCCTTCCTTAATAACTAGTCAAGGGTGGGGGGGTAAGGCCAGCCAGCTTGCGACACACACACACAATTAATATTAGAAAGAGAAGGGGTGATTCTATTTCTGCAGAAAGGGGGAGAAGTGAGAGGTTCGAATAGAAAAGTATCAATGATTAGGGGGCTTAAATGATAATAAAAAGTAATGTCCGGGACACCAGAACTCAATATTGAATAATTAGAACAATCGAACTTAGAGGCTCACCGTTGGGGGGGGGGGGGGTGATTCTATTTCTGCAGAAAGGGGGAGAAG
>NW_011887880.1:36032-38582 GCF_000806365.1 Fopius arisanus | reverse complement strand
GAGGTCATATAGGCTAGGGGAAATTATGTTAACGATTTGGTAAGGGCCGTCGTATTTTGGGGCCAATTTTGCGGCGAAATGCTGGGCTGCTTGTGATAGGGGTCGGTGCCTTCTCAATACCAATTGACCCACCCGAAAAATTTCATCGTGTCGGCCTTCGTCATAATATCCCGATTGTTTGGCGAACGCTTCACCCATATATTTCCTAGCGAGGTCGTAGAAGTAATTCATCTTTTCTATTCTCACTTTCCACGGGCCTGGGGGAGTTGTGTCAGGGGGATTGGGGGCGCCATTTGATGATTTGATGAGGGAGCTGGGTGGTGGGGGGATGCGACCCATATTCAGAAATGCGGGTGAGACCCCAAGGGACGAATGGATCGATGTATTCAGGGCAAACGCTAATTCCGGGAGGTGCTGGTCCCAATCGCGATGATTGTCGCCAGCGTAAATACCGATCATGGGTTTGAGGGAGCGATTAATTCTCTCGACTGGGTTGGATTGGGGATGATATGGAGGGGTGGTGATGTGGGTGATCCCTAATTGGGCTAGGGGTTTCGCGAGTTCCTTTCCCACGAATTCGGTTCCGTTATCGCTGAGGAAAAACTGTGGTTTTCCTCAGCGTAAAATTACTGCCTCATACAACACTTTCCAAATGTTTTTGGCGTTGGCTTTCCGCAGGGGTTTAATCTCGATGTACCGGGTGAACACATCTTCTAACACGAGGAGGTAACGGTATTGATTTCGGCTGGGGGGGAATGGGCCCATAATGTCACCCGCGACGGTGGACCAGGGCTCGGAAGTCGTTCGCTCTCGCATTAGCCCCTTAGGACTGGTTTGAACCGATTTGTACCGCTGGCATTGTGGACAAGACCGGACAAATTTGGCCACATCGCGATAAATCACGGGCCAGTAAAAATATAGGGCGACGCGGTGGTAAGTCTTGTCGATTCCACCATGGGCTGCGTACGGGCTGTCATGGGCGTCACGTATCGTTTCGTGTCTCAGTCCCGGGGGTAGAACGGTTTTCCAACGGTTTAGGTCAGGGACGGTGGGGTCGATCTGGTGGCAAGGGCGGAGGAAATATAATACGTCGTCCTCTACAGTCCAGTCTGGATACTTGTGGGGGTTGTTTTGTACGTCAAGTTTCTTTTTCTGGTACCATCTATCGGGGGAGGAATTAATTATCGCGAGGGCGGTGAGGGCATTGGGACAAACACGGGAAAGGGCGTCGGGGACCGTGTGGAGGGAACCTTTCCGGTGAACAATGGTCATGTCGTGGTTCTGTAATTCTAACGCCCATCGGGCCACTCGACCGGTGGGATTTTTAAAATTTGATAACCATTTCAAACTTGAGTGGTCTGTTATCACGGTAAATTTCCCCCCTTCGATATAGGGGCGAAACTTACGTGTGGCCCACAAAACTGCTAAGCATTCTCGTTCCGTCACAGTATAGTTACGTTCTGCGGGGGTCAGCACTCGACTAGCAAAATAAATGGGTCTGTCTAGTCCAGTCGACGAGTTTGGGTGGGCAGGATCGGATCCAAATTCCGATTCCTGTGTCAACACAGCTCCTATCGCCATGTCGCTTGCGTCCGTCTGTAGAGTGAAGGGCTTCGTAAAATCAGGGCGGGCTAAAACGGGGGTAGTCGTGAGGGAGATTTTCAACTTATCGAATGCGGTCTGGTGTTCGTCCGTCCAGGTCCACGTTACGTTTTTTCGTATCAATCCGAGCAAGGGGATTTTGTCATCGGAGAGGGAAGGCAAAAATCGGGAATACCATCCAACCATGCCGAGAAATCTCTGTAATTCTTTCACGTTCCGAGGGGGTGGGTAATCGGTAATGGGGGCGACTTTATTCGGGTCCGCTTCTAATCCATCGGAGGTCAACAAATATCCCAGAAATTCTAATCGGTCGCATAAAAAGTCACATTTGTCTCCGTTAATTGTCAGGTTATTTTCTTGTAATTTCCTAATTAACTGGGCCACAAACCATTTATGTTCTTCTAGGGTGCGGGTAAAAATTAAAAAATCGTCAGCGTATTTCCGTACGTTGTTCGACCATTGGGAGGGAATAATCATGTCCGTCAGTAACTGAAACATCGCGGGGCCGTTTTTTACTCCGAAGGGCATCCGTCTACATTGAAAGAGTCCGGGGGGAAGTCCAGGGATGGCGAAGGCAGTTTTCTCTTTACTGTCGTCATCGAGGGGAATATGGTGGAACGCCTGACTTACGTCGATTTTGGAGACATACACCGCGCCGTGGGCACAATCAAGTAAATCTTCCAAACTCTGCATACGGAGGGCGAGGTGTTTGGTCACGGCGTTAAGGGGGCGATAATCTATACATAATCGGTAACTATTGTCGGGTTTTTTAACTAGCACCGGCCAGCTACACCAATCGCTCTGGGAGGGTTCGATTATTCCTTGTTTTAATAATTGGGAGGCTTTTTCTTGTGCGGCTTTTAAAATATGGGGGGCGTATCTACGCGTCGCACCATGGATAGGGAGATGGTCTTGGGTGTCTATGTGCATCGTGAGTAAGGGGCAAAC
>NW_011887880.1:31681-34137 GCF_000806365.1 Fopius arisanus | reverse complement strand
GTGAATATCCTGCCAAATACTCTCCTCTTGATCGAGAGGACAATACATCAATTGAAACGCTCGCAGAAAATCATCATAACTCTTAATATTTGGCAGTTCGGTCAAATACCATGAGTGGGCATTATTTTTAAACGCGGAGGGGAGAGCCCGCAGTGTTTCCGTCTCGGTTAATCCGTTGGATTTACAGCATAGCGTGATACTATCAAGGAACTTGTACGGATCCTCCTCGCGAGTTCCCGAAAAGATGATTCCATCCCTCTTAAAAATATTACTGACCCTCAGATCCCGAGTCTGCAGGTCGTACTGTGTCTCTTCACGGAAGGGGGCCCTATACGTGTCCTGGAGACGAGTTTGGGCGAACCCAACGGGAGGGGAGGGATCCGTGGTTATGTGGGTTGAGGGTTGAGGGGGTGGGATTAAGGGGTCCTGGGCATGAGGATACACTGGGTATGAATTCCTGGGGGTAAGTACGGGTCTTGAGGGGAGGGTCTGTGTGGGGTAGTATCGAGAACTGGTGGGGAGGAATTGAGGGTAGTCGACTTGGTAAGTGGAGTGGGCGTTTGGGGATGACGATTGATTGTCGCCTATGATAAAGGTTTGTTGGGGTGGGAATGTGAAGGGTACACGGGTTTCGGGGGTAAGGAGGTCGATCGTGGGACGGGGTTGGGGGGTAACAGGTCTCTGAGAGATAAGGGTGGGTCGGTCAGATGGTAGGGAGATACTAGTGGGAGTGGGTGCGGGGGTGGGAATGAGGGGTTGTCGGAAGGTGACTCGATGGGCAGGGGATGGTTGGTTAAGGGACTGGGTAAAAGAGGGTTCAACTGTGGATTGCTCAAAACTGATGGGGTCCTGATATGCCCCGATAGTTTGACCCGTCCGGAGGGTGCCAGAAGGGCGAAGAGTAAACGATCCGTCGGCTTCGGGGATGACGTGAAAACCGGCGGTAGTAATAGGCATCCTCATAGAATCAATTTCATCGTCCCAGGGGGCTGTGTGTTCCCCAAACTTTTTCCGAACCTCAAACCGTACGAATCTATCCTTAATAACGTCTGAAACCCCTAGACTTTCAATACCCAAAGTATCCAATAAGATCAACTGACTGCGGGGGGTGAGGGACTCAAACTGAATTTCTAATTCCCGGTGGTATTGGGCTATTTGGGCAGGAAGGGGGTCGTGGGGAATGGTAGGGGGAAGGGGGTGGATTGGGCCAGAAGCAGTAGGTGAGGGGGTAGTGGCAGTGGTGGTGGTGACGGTGGTGGTGGTGGTGGTAGTAATTTGGGCAGTGGATATTTCGGGGTCAGATGCGGGAGGGTCAAGGATAATTAGATTGGGCTCCATTTTTAATTAAGGAAACGAAATCCGCGAACGACTGCGCGAGACGAAGCGAAAAACAACAAAAAAAAGAGAACGCAAGCAGTGCGCACTAGGCAGCACTCAAAAGAAAAATCAAAAAAAAATCCGACAAAATCAACAAAACAACAAAAAAAAAACCCTATGAATCGGCGGAAAGAAGGCACCTTCGTAATAATAATAATAATATATAGTACAATAATATTTTAAAAAATGATAGGGGGAGAATTAACGAATTAATTAATAACTTCCAATTTATTGTAAGGGAGAATCAAATCAGTTGGG
Source organism: Fopius arisanus (assembly GCF_000806365.1). Lineage (NCBI taxonomy): Eukaryota > Metazoa > Arthropoda > Insecta > Hymenoptera > Braconidae > Fopius > Fopius arisanus. The sequence continues at coordinate 32,502 of NW_011887880.1, read as the reverse complement.
CGGTTGGTCCGTAATGGTCGGGGACGATCAGGGCGAGGGGACTTTCAGTCTCAACAAACGAGAAAAGAAAAAAACAAAAAGAAAAAAAAAAGAGAATTTTTCAGAGATGGGATGAATTAGAAATAATTGAATGATTGACTTGATTTGCACTTTTTGAAATTGATTTTGAATTGATTTTGCACTTGATTTGAAATTGAAGGGGACTCAAGAGTTTGATTCTCTTCTTAAATTCTCTACTTAAATTCAGCGAGTTTATTGGGGGGGATTTATTGGGGTGTTATTGATCCAAATTTTTGTTTCCGTTCAGGTTACTAATCCCGATTGGAATGCGGTGGGTTTATTCGCGCCGGTGAGCCTCGAAAGAGAAAAGGAAAAAAAAAAAAAAGGGGAACAACGTAAACACTCGCGTGTGCCGTATTCAGCGGCTGGCCCCACGTCGGGCGCCAATTGTGACCGTGGCCGGGAAATCAAATATATCAACTCCCGGTGCAGTCACGAATAGATAAAATAAATGAATAAGCGAATGGTTTTGTAGGGGAAGTTACTTGATATTTACGGGGGGGACCTGAAATGAGAAAGTAGGGGGGGGAGTTGAATAATTACTCGGACGGGATAATATTAATAATTGTCATCTATTTTTCATAAATGGAGATTCTCAATAGGATAATTCACATACCATAAAATCCATAATTGTGGCCTTCCTTAATAACTAGTCAAGGGTGGGGGGGTAAGGCCAGCCAGCTTGCGACACACACACACAATTAATATTAGAAAGAGAAGGGGTGATTCTATTTCTGCAGAAAGGGGGAGAAGTGAGAGGT
>NW_011887880.1:13724-29036 GCF_000806365.1 Fopius arisanus | reverse complement strand
ACTTCTTCGACTGCTAACAATTGAGTTTTGTAACTCAGTTGTTTTCCGTTAATTTTTCTTTAGTTTGGTTGATAATAACAACTCGAGTCTCGTGACTCAGTTGTTTGATATTTTAATTAATTCTGACTTCTGTGACTATTTAATTATTTATTAATTTATTTATTTTTAAAATTTCGAGACTTCAGAAAAGTTGTATAAATTTAATCAGACGATTTGACTTGATCGATCAATTTAAATGTTCCGTAACGCGTGGTCGATTTGAGGGGACTTCATTTTATAATTTTTTTTATGTAACGAGACTGATTTTTTTTTTATTAAATATTGTTCTCCCCGACAATTCTTATTTTATTTATTTTTTTTTGCTGAGGATCCCAGTTGCATCCCCTTTCAGCTTCCGATTATTCAAATCTCTACGTAACGAGCTACAGGAGTTATTGAAGCTGAGAGTGGAGAAGGATTTTGTTTACGGTGGTCATTCCGTTTTCAATGACCTGGCGCCTGACTAAATTTTCTGATTTTATTTTTGGGGTGATTTGGTGCCAGAGGGCGGGCTGATGGACGAAGGGTTCCGTGAACCTTCGAAAATTACGTCGCAATGTACATGACCGGATGGCTCTATTTTTGGCCGTTCTCGGTATTTTTAGGCCCTCACCCCTAGCCCTAGATCCTGAATTTTCTAATCTAACTAAACCAGGGGCTCGGTGCCCCTGGACGCGATGATCCCCGTAATATTTTATGGATGGTATTGGAGGGTTTCGACATCACTAACGGACATCCCCACATGTCCGTTACAACTTACTCGCAAAAATGTTACTTATCCGATATGAATATTTTTTCACGTAGGTATCATTGAAGACGATATTACGTTGTAGCAATAAGAACGACCGAGCCACATTCCATCGCCCATTCATTATTTACTATGCATAATGATATGCTCTCCTACCCAGGTAGGAATTGACAATTGGCCTAAGCTTAAGTGATGGGCGGCCCAACCCTGGCTAGACAAGGCTCGAGCTTGGCATCGAAGGCTGGTCCAAGCCTGGTTGAGCCCTGGGATGATAGCTTGCGGGCCTTCCTTGGCCACCAGACTTGTGCCTAGCTTGGTCGCCAGGCCTTAGCGATGACTCATATTTATTTATTTAAAGTGATAAAAAGAATAAAAAGTAATGTTCATTTAAGCAATTCTGCAGATGATTACTGTCTAATTACTGAATCCTAACTTATTCTCGACCGGGAATCGCTAATTTGTTAACTTGAAATATTACCCTAACCGGAGATCGAACCGACGACCCCAAAATCTGTAATCCTGCGCTCTAACCGCTACTCTAAAAACGCGCTATTCTTACTAATCAACTTAAATTATCGATATATAGACTGGAGAATTTAAAAAAAAAAATCAAATATATATAAAATATAATCTCTATTAACTTCGATCTCACCAGTTACCGATTATCTCGGTATTTGATTAATTCAGATGCACCTTCCCCATGATTGACTGAGCATTGACAGACGAGCGTGCTTCACCCTCCAGCCATGGGTTGAGTCAGTCTTTGATCAATGGTGGGCCTTGAGCCTTGCCTTCCATGGTCAGTCCAATGTTGGATAAAGATCATCCTACTCGATGCTTGGTCGAAAAAGGGCAAACGCAGCGTGGACCAGGAATTGTCTGCCTACGAACGTCTATTCATTTCGGCTACTCAGTGACCACCAAGCTAGGGCGAAGACTGGTCATCACTCGCTGACCAACTATTGGTGGCCAGTCTTGGCCCATTTCTGGCCCGCGCCTGGTAACCAAAGCTCGATTTTCAGCATTGGTTGAAGCCTGCTTTAACCATTGGTTGAAATATGGCCCAAGCTTCGTTGCCAAAGCCTAGGCAAGACTAGGTTGAGCCAAGCTTGGACCGGATTTTTGAGCTTGGCATTCCTGCCTAGGTACGCATCACCCATCCATGTTGACATACAGATAATTGCGATTGCTCCAAATATTTAATCATAATTCATTCTTTCGCATTGGGAAACGGAGCCATTTAATGTCATCTCTACTCTGGCCTTCGATGACATTTTTTAAGTTCCTGGTCATCACTCATTTCTTTGGAAAATTTGCAACATAATGTTCGGAGGTTCACAAAAATCATCTTTCCACTATTCGGCCGTCTCGCACCAATAACCTCAAAATAAATTCAAAACAATAATGTTGGACGCCGAGTTGCTCGACGAAATGACCACCGTCGCGAAATCCTTCTTCACGTTCAGCTTCTATGGCGCTAGCAACATGTTACGTAGATATTTCAATATCAACATCTGCTGAAAGAGGATGTCGCAGCCATTGAAAAAAAGCAACAAATTTATAAATTATAGAGGGGAACAATTTTAATTAGAAGAACTTGTCTCCTTCCAAAAAAAATAAAATGCTTTCGACATAGATCATGCGTTACCACCAATTACTACATTTCAATTTGCACAGGAGTTAGTGTCTTTTATTCAATTAAAAATACCACTTTTCTGAAATCTGAAAATTAAAGAAGTGAAAATTAATGAGAACGTATAAAAGAACTCGTCAAAATTAAATTCCAAGACTCAAACAAAACAGCAACGTAAACAATCGATGTCTCTATGTGACCTGAACTTTTCACGATAAAAATAAGACAAATACAAATTAGAGACAAATCATTCCAAGGCCACAAGACCTTTAAAATTGTTACATCAGAAGATGTATCGCTTAAAACTGGTATCCTGTTTGGTATGTAAAATACAATGGATTTGTTTCTTCGAACAATTCAGATGCTTCATGCAGCTTTTATTTTCCAGATTTGTGGAGCTCGGATTCATAATGAATGCTCATTACGACTTGACAATGACGAGCAGATACCTGATTGTCGAAGGCTATGTAGGTTATGCAGTAAAAAACCAAATAAGGACCGAATAATTGAAGCCAATATTTCGGAAAACTGGAAGAATTTGGTGAAACTGCATGAAAAACGTGAACAAATGCAAAATAAAAAAGGGAAAATTCCCGTTATTCGTTTGCACACCAATATCAAGATATTGAATAATCGATCACATCGAGATGGCAACGTAAATTTCAAAAATACTTGCCCAATTGACGCGATTTCACAATTGTTCCTATGTGCTGCTCACCAATGCCCTTCATTTGCTGAAAACATTATTCATGGCTACAAAAATAAAAATCCATTCCTTCGAATGATCCATGACGTCCATGACGAAGGAATCACTCGCCGAACGACTGAACAAAGGTACCGAATTATGAAAGGAATCGTGGACGAGGAAAATCTTGAAACGAAAGGAAGCAATATCATCATGGATTGTAACGGTGTCCTGGTAGAAATTTATAGCAAGTTATTAGCGATTCCGATAGCTTCCAAAATTACGAAGTGCGAGAGTGATTGTCAGCTTGCAGAAGATGGATTGACGTCAATTAGCATTCCACTATCTGTTTTTCTGCAAGGCATGTCTAATTGGGAGGCAATGGAGAATGTTCTTGGGCATAATTATTATTCAACCTGCAAAGAAGATTGGAGTCTTTCTACAATCTTCAATGTCAAAACCACTTTTTTGGTTTTAGAGATTTTCTCAGAAATTAATGCAACAGCAGATTATACACAGATGCAGCTTGACGAAATTCCTCAAGAAATCCAATTCGGCACTATGAATAAAAAAATGGACCTCAGAGGAGTCATTCATTTCGATCCACCATCAGATTTCGTGGATTGGAGAACGCTCGTAACTGATAAGGGCACATAGAATGGATCAATTGGCCACTATTCCATGTACTATCTCCATAAGATGAAATGGACACATTATGATGATGCAGCGAGAGAATGTAGTGGAGACACCCTCGCTCTTCCCACCTGAATTCTTCATTCTGTGTGAAGCACAGTATGAAAGAGATTATTTGCAGAGATGACAAAGTTCGAAACTTTTTCAAAAGAATAGAATATATTCTAAGAATATATGGACAAATTATATTTTCTTGTGAAGATTCATTATAAAATTATGTTCAACTTTAATATCCATAGTTACGATACATTATGTTCTATTAGCTACTAATCATATGGTTGTAGAAAATGTTGACAATCACGGTTCAAAATGGTTCAAATGAACGAATCAGTATTATTCGAGTATCAGCTCTGTGTCCGACGGTAGATGCCACCGTTTAAAAACCGTTTAAAACATGAATTGTCATATCTATTTTTTTTCATAGTTTTGACAAGTGTTTCAAAAAAAAGTGGAATAGTGTAAAATCACACTGAATATCATGCATCTTTATCTTTAGTTGCTTTTCGACTTCTGAAAGGTAGAAAATATAGTTCTAAGGATTATACAATATACTATGAAAATTGTTCTAGCTCACTGACGTTAAGTGTTTTTAAAAACTTATGAAAAGTAAAATTTCCCGTTTCAAAAGTTGCTATAAAACTTTGGGAAAAATACTAAGTTGCAGTAAAATTCACACTTGTCCCAAGGAAGGAAGTGGTTGGTACAATAGTTTTCTGTACATACTTTTGAAAAGCAGTTTCTTATCATTCTTAAGATACAGACAAAGTGAACAAAATTGTTTCATTTTGAGCCTTCTGTGAGCTTGCCGAATGATTTTACCTTTTGACAAGTTTTTGTCTTTTTGAATCATATTGGAGAGATCCTAATATCTAGAGGCATGCCCACCATTTTAAGCCCCTTGTTAAGTTTGCCAAATGATTTTACCTCTTGACAAGTTTAAGCTTCTTTAGATACATGGGAAAAAAATCGAGAAGCGTACTCAGAAATGCTCGCATTGGAGAGCGCCTAATATCTAGAGGCATGTCCACCATTTTAAGTCCCCTCTAAGCTTGCTAAATAATTTTATCTCTTGACAAGTCTGAGCTCCTTTGGAAACTTGGAAAAAAAATCGAGCACCGAAATGAAAAATACTCGCATTAGAGAGCTCCTAATATCTAGAGGCATATCTACTATTTTGAGGCCCGTGTAAGCTTGCCCAATAATTTCATCTCTTGACAAGTCTCTTGTCCTTTTAAAATCAGCCATAAAAGCGAGCACCGAAATAAAAAATCCTCGCATTGGAGAGCTCCTATTATCTAGAGGAATGCTTACCATTTTAAGCTCCCTGTAAAGCTTGCCAAATGATTTTATCTCTTGGCATGTTTGAGCTCCTTTGAAAACATGGAAAAAAAGTCGAGCACCGAAATAAAAAATGCTCGCATTGGAGAGCTCCTAATATCTAGAGGCATGCTCACCATTTTGAGCCCCCTGTAAGCTTGCCCAATAATTTCCTCTCTTGACAAGTCTCTTGTCCTTTTAAAATCAGCCATAAAACCGAGAACCGAAATAAAAAATGCTCGTATTGGAGAGCTCCTATTATCTAGATGCATGTGTTGCGGACACTGGGTCACCAGGTAGGCCAAAATATAGGATAAACGGTGAACCTTTCAGGTAACTTGACCGTAACTAGCAACGACAAGTAGTGCTCGGAGGAGGAAAGATCTTATAAATCTCACTCAATATGGGGGGCCTATTGCGTGGGACTAAGCACTGAACTGCACAATGGTTACTAAGCGAGGAATTAGCACACAGAGAGAAAGATACCCTTGAGTTCCCTTTAAATAGAATTTAAAATTTATTACACTTCACTTGAAATACAGAATAGTAGAAAGTCCAAGATAAAAACCGGGGAATAGGGGCAGAAAATGTGTAGGTAAGAATAGTGTATATGTTGTTGGTGTGTTTGTTCTGACTTAGGGTTGAAGAAAACTGCGGTGTAGGGATGAGTGGGTGATCTCTCGGTGGCTCTCCTCTACGTAGCGGATTCCGGAGAACTCCGAAGATGTGCTAGATGCTCTAGCACTGATGGAGCTGAAGATCCCCGAACACACTTCCTGGATGGTGGTGAAGCTGATAGGGTGGCTCTGGAGGTGTTGCTGCTGACAGTGGGTCTGAGTTTAAGTAAAACTCGGTTGACCACTGGGTTAGGATGCTGGTTTGCGGTGCTCGGTAGAAATGGCCTGGGCTAGATGCCCGAGTTGAACTCAGTCAGATACTGAGAAAATCACCAGGTCGTTGCTGGCTTGTGTAGAAACCTCGGCTGATAGCTCAGGTTGAACTCGTTGTGTGGCTCGAAGATTTGCCAGATCGTTGCTGGGCTTGCAGAAAACCTCGGCTGAGAAGCTCGGGGTAAACTCAGTTAAATACTGAGAAAATCACCAGGTCGTTGCTGGCTTGCAGAAAAACCTCGGCTGAGAAGCTCGGGTAAACTCAGATAAATACTGAGAAAATCACCAGGTCGTTGCTGGCTTGCAGAAAAACCTCGGGTGAGAAGCTCGGGTTGACCTCAGTCAATTACTGAGAAATATCACCAGGTCGTTGCTGGCTTGCAGAAAAACCTCGGCTGATAGCGCGGGTGAACTAGTAGTGCAGTCAGGCTATGACCAGTAATGAATTGGGCTTGCAAAAGCTGGGTTCCAACGGACGGATCTTGAGGGATGAGCTTTAATGATGAGCAAGGCCCCTCGTTGAATACCAAGAGTCGAAATTTTACTTTGGACTCGTTGGCTAAAGTTGCACACTCAATCTGGAGTTGGAAGTTGAGTCAAATGCTCGAAATGCGTCCCAGTGGTGACGTCAGAGGGTGGTCCTGCAGAGTTTCCCCCTTGAAGACTGATCTTGGAGAGTCGACTGGTTGAAGAGCAGGATACCACTTGAAGATGATTAGGAGTCGACGATTTAATTTAGACTGCCCGATCTGCCGAAAAACCGCCCCTTATATACTGTTCGTGCGTGATTCCCCTATGTCCGTTGATTTTTTGATTCTTAGTCACCCGACGTTTTTTGAGGAATGGAGGGAGGTATCTTCATACGTTTGACAATGTATTCAAAAGGGATGTTTCTGGACGATGTACCCTCTCTCTAGTATCACCCCCTGTTGCCCCAGGTGTGGGAGAGGGTTTTGAGAGAAAGACGGGACGATCGATCGTTGGCCTCTCTCTCTAATTAATGTTCTTCAAATGTCAAAACTGGCATGTTTATGTATTTTTCTGACGCTCACGGCCCATAAACTAGACGTCTTCTTTGACGATGGATAACTATTGTTCATTAGAAAACTGGTGTGTCAAGCGGAGTGGATCCTTTGAGGATGGAGGTGTCCCCTTGTTTGGACAACTAAAAATCATCTGGTGAATCGTGCCAATTCCTGGAACCCATCTCATAACTTTCATTGGGCCTGGGGTGTCGATGACATCCCGGCTCAAGCCAACCCCCTGTAACCAATGGGGGGAGATACTCTTGCCAGATGTACCCCCCCTTATTGGTCTGTTTTTTCTTTTGTCGATATCGACAAACCCATGGTTGAGGCAGTCCATTTCTGAATTGCCGAGATCTTATTTCTTTGAGTCTATTCTCTTCTGTGTTTACCATTGGAGGGTTGTTTATATTGGTGCCCCCATGTTCAATTGAGAGAAGAAAAGAAGTCAAAAGGATCTCTTTAGTTATGCCTTCGAGCAATTTGTATGGCCTCCTCTAGATGTTTTGTGATTTCCAGGTGTTGTCCTTGACTGGGTTTGCCAACACTCCTCACCATTGTGCAGGGTTTTTCCAAGTCCCTTTGTCTTATTTATAGCCTAGTGTTGTACCAGGTTTTTATATTTATTACATAGAGATTTTTACCGTAGTAAACAGCGGTGTCCGCAACGCATGCTGGCCATTTTGAGCCCGCTGTAAGCTTGCCAAATGATTTTATCTCTTAACAAGATTGAGCTTTTCATAAGAAAAAAAAATTGGAGCTGTTCAGAGCGGGATCTGGTTTCGGGGATATTTTCAGGCGATGGTCGAGATATAATCGGATTACGAGAAAGTGCGTGAGAGGATCAAATAATCACTCGCGTGGCGTTGTTCAAAAGAGTCAATTTAATTGTCAAAAAAGAGTCACTTCAACACTTGTATTATAATAATTAATTTGAGCCGAATGAAGCTAATTCAATCGCGTCACAAATTTTTGGAAACGAGGTTCAATTAAAGGTAAAGAGATGATCAAATAAACGTTATGCGAAGTTCTGAGAAAAGCGCGTAAACACTCTCGAACGGTCGATATGCAAATGAGAGCAATAGTTGGGCCACAAGGTGGCAGATACTCTTAATCGGAGGTCACATGCCCCGAATCAAGGAAAAATAGAGCGGGCCGACGAGTGTCATTCTATACGTGGCGCCTTCAGTATCAAGGGTGAAAGGCCATCAAATTATCCAAATGAGTCGGTCAAGAAGCGTGAATCATGTAATCTTGATAGAGCGTGACAAGTGAGTTACTTGTAGAGTGTGCGTCTGTGTATTCGCGTGAGTGTGAAAAAAACTTCGGTTGAAAACCGAACAGGAGCCATTTTTTGCAGTATCGAAGAGCACGGATTGGTCTGTAGCTAGCAGGGTCTGAGGGAGGTTTACCAGGTTTGGGGATAGGAATTACCACAGCACACTTCCATGCAGTAGGAAAGTATTGGAGGCGAAGGCAGGCGTTGAAGGTGTTTGCGATGAGGGTGATGGATTTGAAAGGGATATTTTTAATTACTATGTTAGGAATGCTGTCTATCCCTGGGGCCGATTTGTTTTTGAATATCTTGATTAGGGGGATTAGTTCTTTAGGTGAGGTTAGGAAGGATGTTGGTATGTCGGATGAGTTAGTGCGTGCAATTGATTTAATACGTGCATTAACGTGTTCGGCGAAGGATTTGTTGCCTCTGCTTGCTGCAGTCTCGTGGACCTTGGCATAGTGTTGACAGAGTAAGTAGGCTTTTTGGTGGTTGTTTTCATATGGATGGTTGTTGGAGATCAGGGTGGGGATTTTGGGCTTGGTTGGGTTGTTAAAGGATTTTGCGATTTGCCAGATGGAGTGGTCGTTTGGATTGATATTTTGTAGCTTCTGGTTCCAGCAGGACTGTTTCCAGAGGAGGATTTTGGATTTCACTTCTTTAGACAGTGCGTTATACCAAATCCTGAAGAGAGGGTAGCGGTTTTTTTGCCACTGTTTCCTGATTGTGTTTTTTTGTTTGATTAGGGACGTGATTTCTGCTGGTAGGGGTTTGTGAAAAGGACCTGGGGTTTTAAGGGGGGTGGAGGATGAGATGGCATCTGTGATGGAGTTGGTGGTTTTTTGAATGATTAAATCTATTTGCTTGGTGGTGTGGAGAGGAGGGTTAGTGGAGGAGACTTGATCATTGATGATATCACGGAAAATTTTCCAATTTGTTTTGGAGAAGTTAGGGAGTTGGTGGGCGGGTTCAAGTGAGGGGGTCCCATAAATGGTGAAGAGGAGGGGGAGGTGGTCGGAGGGAGATACATTTAGGACTTTGAGGTTTTTTATTAAGGAGTTTTTGTTAGTTAAAATTAGGTCTATTGTGCTGGGGGCATTTCCGTTTGATATATAGTGGGTAGGAACGTCTGGAAAGAGTAGGTAGGTGTTGTGGTTGTTTAGGAGGTCCAGGAGGATTTTTCCCGAGCGATTTTTCCCGGTGGGGGACCAGGTGGGGTCCTTAGCATTGAAGTCCCCTGCAATAAGGGTGGTGATTCCCGGGGGCATGAGGTGGGAAATAAGAAGAGGGTCGAGATGGGTGTCAGGGGGGTTGTAGAGGGAGTAGATACGGGTGGCTTTGCCCTCAATGGAGATTTCAATACCCACGTATTCTGTGTGTGAGGCGAAGCTATGGGGGAGGATCTTAAATTTGAGAGAATGGTGGACAGCCACTGCCACTCCACCACCAGCTCTGGCTGCTCTGTCTTCTCTGATCAAGTTATAATTTGGGAGGATTATTTTTTTAATTTTACTGCTAAGTTTGGTTTCCGATAAAAGTATTAAATGGATGTTATTGTTCGAGGTAATGTTTATTAATTCCTCGAGGTTCGGTTTGGGCGCGTTTATATTTAATGCTAAGAGGTTTAGGGAGGTTGCGGGAGGTTTGAAGGTGAAGGGGACGATGTGGTGAAGAGAAATTCATAGGAGGCTATGATTTGAATTTTTTCTATGGGTGTGGAAGCATTTTGGAGTTTGGTGATCATATTTTTAAGGTCCTCGAGAATTTGGAAGATGTTGAGGTTTTGAAGTTCGTCAACGATTGATTTGGCTGTGTTTATGCATGAGTGTGTGATACTTAATTGTTTAAGTGGGGGGTGGTCAGCAGATGGTCTTGCAGATCTAGTAGTTTTCGAGGGTCTTGAAGGTGGTTGCAGGTTTCTCCTCAGAGATGACGTGGTGATCGAAGGTCCCGCTGGAGAGAAGAAAGGGGTGCCTGGGGTGGTTGGCGTTCTAGATATCAACGACATCTCTGGGGTTGCTAACGTTGGGAAGTCAGATGTACCGAAGTAATGGATTGATTTGGCTAGCTCCGCAAATGTTTTAGTAGATGACGACCTGAGTGGATCTGAAGCGATTGTCTCGTGAAGCAGCTGGTGATTGTGTTTGTGTTTGTTGTCTTCTTGGTTCTTGGTGTAATTTAGGCGTGTTGGGCATTTTCGGAAACTTGCAGTGTGGTCAGCCCCGCAGTTTGCACATTTGACAGATGGGTTGGAGCAGGATTTTATGTCGTGTTCCTCGGCACACTTGACGCATCTGGGCGAGAGATGGCAGTGCGCGCTGGCATGTCCAAACCGTTGGCATTTGAAACATTGCGTGGGTTGGTCTGTTTTCTTGAACTTCTCCAGCTTGAAGGTATGATGAAGGATGGCTGTTATGGATGTTATCTTGGTCATGGTCACCTCATGGTCGACTGTGATAGCGAACATCGGCAGGGGGGTTTTCTTACCCGCGGCTGGATCTCATTTAATGAATTGCCTGACTGATAGAGTTTTTATGCCCTTGCTTCCAAGTTCATCAGAGATGTGTGTTTCAGAGAAGGAGGTTGGTGGGCCCTTAATGATGTATTTTTTGGGTCTCTCGTTCTTGAGCCCAAAGGTGTAGAACTTGAAGCTATTTTTTTCAAGTAGCATGGTGATTTTCGTAAAATCCTCCTGGGATTTCAGGGAGATTTCGGTGTTGTTCCCGATGAATTGTAGGTTGAAGTCTTTGTTGGTAACATTCACGTGGATGAAGTTGATCAATTTGTTGGTTTCCAGCTTCCCGTTCTCGAGGATGATGGGTGGAGCTTGTGGTTGGATGGGTGGTCCAGCAGAAGTTGTGGGGTTCCGGTTTCCTTTTTGGTTGAGGGTTTCCCCCACAGACGATGTAGGATTTGGGATGTTCTTATCAGGAGGGTTTTTGGGTTTTTTGGAGAGTTAGTTAGGAGGGCTCGTTTTTTGTTTCCTTTAGTTCGGCACAGAGGGGTTTGATCTTAGTGAAGGCGCCCTTGGGGCCTGGGGGATGGATTTGGGATTTAGCATGGGCGGGGGAAGTTTAATTGGAGAGATAATTGAAGGGAATCAACGAATACTCAGAAATCGACTTATAGCTAGGTGAAATGCGGTGGGATTGAGCGGGAAATCGTGCGTCTGCTCAGTACCGTTCAAGGACCACGACTGACCTGATGAACAGTAACTTATCACTCAAAATTCGGAACCTCAGTATACAAGCAGATGTGACATTTCTGCAGGGAGCGCCCGGCCATATATTGTAGTCACACATCGGAGACGCGCTTTCGACAGTTTGCACACCCTAGCACACTTAAACGGGAAAACAACATCACACCATAATAAAGAAAAGTACACTTGGGGTGGAATCAAATGTGACGCTATCAAATGGATCAGAGAATGGCCCTGCCCCCCCCTCTCTCTCTCTCTCTCTCTCTCTCTCTCTCTCTCTCTCTCTCTCTCTCTCTCTCTCTCTCTCTCCCCCCCCCTCTCTCTCTCCCACTCTCTCTCTCTCTCTCTCTCTCTCTAATTTGTTATTAATTTGTTGTTTTTTTTTTGTTTCTGAGAGGCGTCCAGTGGGAGGGAGGAATTGGCCCCGACACCCCCAGAGCCCGATGGGTTCGCGCCTTTCGGGACCAGGTCCGGGAGTTTGCGGCCCAGGAAGAGGAGTGGGGGGTAGTCTACGACCTCGAGGACCTGTGGGATCTGAGGGTCCTCTTCGGCAACGCCCCTCTCCACCCCGATGAGCCTCAAAACTGGGACCTGGAGGAATGGGCCTAGGCCTCCAAGAAAAATTATTGATATTATAAAAAAAAAATGCGAAAAAAAAAATTGTAAAAAAAAAATATACTAGACGTAAGTTTTCAAATGTATTTTAGATTTAGTTTTGTATTATGCATTTTTAGCAATAAGTTTTATTGATTAAAAAAAAAATGTAAAAAATTAAAAAAAAAATGTATTCTAGGTTTAAGATTTCAATGTATTTTTTATACTTACGGTTTTTAATAAAAAAAAAAATTTCAACAAAAAAACTCTTCTTCTTCCACCTCACCCCTTAGTTTAAAAAAGTTTAAAAAAAAAAAAAAGAAAAAAAAAGAAATTTTTATTGAAAAAAAAGATTAAAACAGATACGTTCATAAAAAAAAAGATTAAAAAAAATTGTTTATAAAAATAAGATTTAAAAAAATCGCTTAAAAAAAAGTTTGGAAAAAAATGGACGTTTTTTTTTTTTTAATTTTAGGTTTAGGTTTCTCCAGTAAAAAAAAAATTGTTTAAAAAAAAAAGTGTGGCTAAGTTTAGGTTTTGCAATACAAAAATTATTTAAAAAAAAATTCTCTGTCTCTCTCTCTCTCCCTTGTTTTCTTCAGCCCTCCCTCTTAAAAAGTAGAAAAAAAATGTATTTATAGACTTAGGATTGAATAAAAAAAATTTAGTAAAAACTACATGAAGTTGTTATTTGCCTCCATTTTTAAATCTATTTCAACAAAGTTTTCGGTGTTTTTTATAGCCATAGAGAAATGTTGTCGCTCCGTGGTCGTTGCGTCGTTTTGGGCCTGTCGCCCTTATAATCTTACTCTCCGCTTTCGTGATGACGTCATGATTCATTGTGCGCCGTATTCCTTTGTAGTTGATCTGGTAAGGTTCTGCTTTATCGACAACGAGGGCTCGAATCGAGTCATAATGTATCTGTTTACGCGTCTCATAGTTCAGACTAACCCCTTTTATCTTACTGACTTCGGCAATACTCCCATCAGGTTTTTTTACGCGATAAGTATAAAATTTAGGGCCTCCTGAGACAAAAGATGAAATGAAGCTCCCTTCACCGTAGCCCTCTACCTCGTCGGTCAAATCCCCTAGAAAGTTCCCTAGCGGTAATTCATTTTTTCCATCGCTCACGTAAATTACTGAATCTGTGTCGTAATATAAGACGCGCTCCTGTTGTTTTTCCAAATAAGAATATAATTTAAGGCGTGCGTGAGCTGTTGTATATGCTGCAATTACAACATTAGCCGTGGTAGAGAGTTCCGCAGCTTCGTTTAAATGTTTCCAGGATATGAAGAGAGTGTCGTTATCAACGGGGACAAGACCTGTCACCTCAATTTCAGGATGGAACATTATGTGGGCAAATTCCTCATATGTTCGAATGATTGCCTTTTTGGTTGAATTTTCTCTCTCTCCAAATTTACCCCAGAGACAATTTAGACAAAGTTTCGCCACTGCTCTCAACCCAGCATTCTTTTGAATTTTATCTTTGTCTAGCTTAATACCTTCCCTTGCCTCATATTCGGCTATGTATTTATTCTTTGATTCATCGTCCACGCACTCTGCAGGCCAATCGGAAGCCTCTTGTTTGATTTTCAGGAAAGTGTTTATGTACCCCGCAAATAAACCACCTGTACGCGTAGCCGGATTATAACGTGTCGTTTTTTTATACTCCCAAATTTCGCTAATTTCCAAAATTTTATAGCCCACTTCCACGGCTTTTCGAAGCTCTGGTGCTGTCCATGTGCCCAAAAACTCACGATCAATTGGATCGTCATGAGGGCAATTGTCTTGCACTAGATCTTTACAGCATGACCGACAGAGAGGGAACAATAGTTTCCCGTGGGCTTTGACAGGTAATACAAGGTGGAATAACCGACGAGGAGGTAAAACACGACATTTGACAAGTCCTTCAATCCGTGAAATGTCATTATTAGGACATGCGATACGACAATCGTTCCCTACATGAACAGTGGGGTGTCCAATAGGAAAAACGTCCGTCTTTAAAACATCCGGATATAATGAGCAAACGTCAACATATCGGATGTTTTCACCCTCTTTAACATCGTAATGTGTTACGGTATTTCCGTTTCGGCCACCGAAAAACGCATCGCGGGGATCCAAGGCAATGAATAATTGCTGATCAATTTTGTCAACAAACTGAGACAACTCGGGATCTGTCTGTTTTTGACGAATAAAATCGCATTCCCACATTTCGACAACTTCATACGACAAATTTTGCAATTCTCGAGTAATTGCTCCTGTCCTCTCATAACGACTCTCTAATGTATCCTTGTGGCTCAGCTCTTTATCTCTATTAAACTTGAAACACCTTGGACAACCGTGCCAAAAGCATCCATGAAATTGATATGCATATTTTTTATTATGCACACGATCTTTCCAATAACCATCTAAACGATGTCCTTTTTCCGTTCTATACTCGCGAGATCTCCCTGCATGTATAATTCGATGATTTTCGCAGTGTTCGAGCCATAAAAGCCATTCAATTGCTACTGTTGACTGTGTCTTTCCTAAACGATAGCCTCCTTGCGGTATAATACCTATTTGCTTTTCTTTCAAGAAATTTGATTGAAAAATGCGGATACAAGTTGAGGCAATCGTTCCACATTCTGTAAAAGGACAAACATTTCCAGAATGCATTATTAATTTACGAAATTCCACACACGCCCGTCTCAAAACTGTAACATCAAGTCTGCAATAATGGAGAATTTCTTTTCTAAAATTAAACTCATAGTTTTCAGCGACCCGTTCATTATACCATACCAAGAATTTTTCTCGAGCTTGGACATTCATCGTATCAGCGCCATAATTTTTCTCATCCGGCATAGGCCCTACATAGTCCTGATTTTCTTTGTTATTGAAAAAATGTGGAAAATACCCTTTAACTATGTCTCCTAGCCCAAAAGCCTTTGGCAAGCTGGCTAAAACCATGTGGAAATAATTTAAACTATCTATAAATTTGTTATCCCCGAAATCCATCAAAATAATATTCGTACCGTTAATAATTGCTTTAATTTCACTATCAATTCTACGAATGACATCTTTTAAAATAAATTGCGAGTCATACCATTTCGCATTATAAGCAATACATACTACTTTTTCATATGTCTTACCCATCGATGTAATATAATCAACAAAACAGCGCACAGGATCCGCCTGATCAAATACATTTTCTCGAGATTTACACTTATCACA
>NW_011887880.1:7800-9356 GCF_000806365.1 Fopius arisanus | reverse complement strand
GACATTAAAGCTGCTATAGTGGAACGATTCAACCGTACATTAAAAGAGCGAATGTGGCGATATTTTACACATAACCGGACTGATGAATATAAGGATGTATTGCAGCAGATTGTTGCTTCTTATAACTATTCAAAACATTCTTCGATAAAGATGGCGCCTGCGGCTGTAACTATCGATAATGCACAAAATGCATGGCGTAATATACAAGATCGTTTCACGTCGGAGAAGCCCCGTAAAGAGTTCATTAAATATACGGTTGGAGACTATGTACGCATCAGTCGAGCGAAAGGTATCTTTGAGAAAGGGTACGAGACTAATTGGAGTAAAGAAATTTTCGAAATAACTAAGGCAGTCTTCAAACAATCCTTGCCTATATACTGTAACGAGCATCGGGGATGCCCGTTAGAATCCCCAATAAAATAAGAAATCGGGAGAGAGTGAGACAATTGGGACGTAGGTCAGGCTTAGGAAAATTAGAATCTCCCCCCTTTCGGGGTGGTTTAGAGTAGGTTAAGGGTGTGAGGGATTTTCTAGAGGATGAGAGAGTAAGCCCTCCGGGTCGGGTAGGTTCGGCTAAAAAGCCGGCGCTCTAGAAAAAAAAAGGGTTTAAGGGATTAATTGGTACGGGTGGAAGGCCGTACGGGGTAAAAATATTAGCAACCCCGACGGAGTGCCAAAGACTGATTACGGGTGGAAGTTCGTTCGGGGTAGATTCAGTCACTACCCCTACGAATTGCCAAGAGTGCATACGGGTGGAAGGTCGCTCGGGATAAAATCAGTCGTTATCCCGGCGGATTGCCAAATTAATTAAGGGTTAGGAAAATAAAACTAGGTTTAAGATTTAGGAATAAGGGTCTTTTAGTCACAAGAATCCCGGAGAACCGATCCGGAAAAAGAAATGAGGGCGATAAGTAAATTTTAGGGATGGGGAATTAATTCAAATTTGAATTAATTCCTCCGCGAAGGGCTTGACCCAGAATAAGGTAGAGGGATCCACCAATCGACACCCGATCGATTGGTAGGCGTGATTAGGGGGTCAGCGCAACGCGAGACTGACCCCCGAAAATCAGTTACGCATTAACTGCGGCAACATCCACACGTGAGTGAACAGGAGTGAGTAGTGAGACGTGATAGTGCACCATCCCGAGGACACCAGGACAATTAGCTGCCACCAGGATGGTCCTGAAGCGAAAGAGAATGACAGCAAGAAAATCCACAGTGAGTTTTTACGGCCTTAATTAAAGATTTTTCCCCTTCTTGGCGGCTCCCCAATAAGTTATTGGTGGTCAGAGATATTTCCGAGCCATGGAAATGGCCTCGGTTGTGTCCCCCAAAGTTTGGGTGGTTTTGAAGAGGTTTGGGGAGGATTTTTCCGAATAATTTCGGCCTGTATTATCCCCCAGTGCGGTTGGGAGGTCATTGGTGTAAATTATGGGGATTTTGGAGGTAATGTATACGGATGTTGATTGAAAGTGTCCCCGGCCAACGAACAAGGCCAGTGGTTCTCTCTCGTGGCGCAATCGAGGCCGCCAACGAGTGGCTGCGTGCAACAGGTG
>NW_011887880.1:0-1795 GCF_000806365.1 Fopius arisanus | reverse complement strand
ACCCGATACAATGGGCTTTCGTCTACCCTTTGTTACGCACTAATAGAGGTCGGGAGCACGACTTGCTCTCAGAGCAGAGTTTGCCCAGCCCTGCCCTAAACTATAAACTTGTCGCCACGAGAGGATTTTTCTTCACAAGACGATGGAAAATGATCGTTTGCTATTGTTGCGGTACACCCATCTCAATCTGGAAATTATTAAGAAAAACGCACAACGAGGATCACTTCCTCGCCAACCCACAGTGCCCTCTTATCTACGAACGATTAGGACATGATAGCAATCTTGTAGCAAAATCTTACCACCTTGTAGCAAAACCATTAGCATAGAATCCACTCGAGTAATAAAAAATATATATATGTAAACGATTGGACTTAAACAGTATGTTCGCTTTTCTCCAGATTTAACGCATCAACCCATTAAATAACCTAGTAAGGCCTTTGGGAAGCCTTGAAAATTAATAACCGAATGGTACCATTGCACGTTCGAATCAAAAATTGTATAATGTCTTCATAGGTCATGGAGGATGGAGTATACGTCATCAACATCCAATTTCACAAAACCCTGCTTACACAAAAAATCGCTAGAGAAGTCGCGATCTACTCCCTAGAGGAGAAGCGGGTATACCACTGGCTGACAGAATTACACTACCCTCTCAGGAATATTTATCTAAAACCTTATAGACTGATCCAGAAACGTAAAAACAATAGGGAGCAAATAAAAGACAACCTGACACCCAGAGAAACCATAGAAGTAGTAAGGAAAATCGTAAAACATAGCAAGATGGTCTATGCCACCAGTAGAGACACCATTGAATGGCTTCTTCACAATGCCGCGTGCAAAATATCGGGAGGTGTGCCCTCTCTAGACTGGGTACCAGCCAGCAAGAAAAGATGCCCCTTGCATCAGCTACCCGAACACGCTTCCTCCACCTGCGCATGTAACATTCTTGACCGAGTATTAAAACCATAGTAGTAGGTTGTCAGCCGGAAATTATTATTTATAAAGTAATGGTGATGGCAAAACGATTGTAGTTCGTTCGCAGGTGACTGTTATGCCTTTTTTACCGTTTAGGAGTCACTGAATTAATTAATAAGTAAAAAAACTATCCATGCGTATAATTGGCCGGATTTTTTTGTTTTTATACTTTATTTCATTTTTCTTCGCTCAAATCGTTTGTAAATCGTTTGTAGTATGTAAATTTGATAGTTTACACGTTTAAGAGTGACACTTTCTAGTTATAACAATTAATAAATCTTTCACACCTAGTATCGCCATTACGGACATTGTAGACTTTTAATCTTAGGGATATTCTAACCTTCAATCGTGTTTCTATGATTTGATTCTTTCAAGTGCACATGACAAGTCCGTTTTAAGATTAACAACTGAAAAATTGAGCAAAAAAGTGATCAGTAAATGCAAAAATAAAATGGGACTTTTGTGCTTTAGCAAACTTTTGCCAGGTCCGAATGCTTGTTCTTAGAAGTTTTCATTTTATCTTTGGATTTTTTTTTGGCTGAAGATTAACCGGCTGTTTATCTGGCACATGGATACCTGAGAGGAATTAGTTAGACAATATCATCAATCCCTATTGCTGAAACATCACTGAAAAATTATGATCCCTATTGTTTATTTACACTTGATTCCTCCTTTTAGAACACAATTAGAGCGTACTATTAACGCAATGCCCCTGTCGCGGATCCCGCGGGTTTTTCCGCGGATCTCGCGGTTTTTTTTTCTTGATGATTCTCATAATCTTGTAATTATGCAACGGTTTTGGGGAACAGCTGCCAACAGG
>NW_011887879.1:241563-243534 GCF_000806365.1 Fopius arisanus | reverse complement strand
ACAAATAAAAATTAGTGAGGTGGGGTGCTAACTTCCCATCATTATTTTGTTTAATTAATTAAAAAATAATGAAGGGTCTACAAAATTTTTTAATTGTATTACAATGATGTACAAAGGTCCTACTATTGATCTAAATGAAAAAACTAATGAATTTTCAATTATGTGGTGCCAACTACCAGTCACCGCCAGGGCTGCAACGACTTACTCCAAAATGATTTTTAATTATTAATTAATAATTGGTGTTCTGTAGAAGATTGATGATCATCTATCAATCACCTGCAAACGATTCTCGATCGTTTGATCGGTCATTAAACATTCTAGGGTTAAATTTAAAAAAAAAAGATGATAACTTCCGTAGAAATATTTCATTTGTTTGAAAAATTCATGAAAAAAAAACGATGATCGATCAAACAATAATTCTTATCTATCATAGACCTGCAAAGGACCTTCAAACGATTGGGCATGTGCGGGATAATTAATTAGAATAATAAGTTGATAACTTCTCGGAGCTCTCCTTATGGCTGTTCCACGTTGCCAACTCCCTGAATTTCATTAAGATGTCTCTGTAGGCCACTTCAATCCCGATATACTTGACCCCAACCCAATCCTCTTTGAACCTCGTTGAACCTCTACCATAAACGCGGCTGATCTCCCGTATAATTTCTGATAGTGAATTTAAATCAGTTTTTTTATTATATATGTAGTCAAAATGCCGTTAATATTAAAACCGATGAGATATGCTCACCCAGAGGGTCACACGTCCGTTTGTTACTTTAGTGGAGAAAAGTGAGTGACATAATTGCAATACGTTGGTCGTGTAGTATTTACAAATAACAAAAATATGGGCATCAACCATTCACTGATATTGATGAAGAATGGTTATATTTTTTTCTAGCTTCTTATTAATTTTCTGCCATGTTAGTCTTTCGGATATAATATAAAAAGTTATTCTTTCAAATGATAACAGAGTATTTTGTAATTCTTCATAGGCCTGTAGCGGATCTTTTTATGTTAGGTTATTGCTTTAATTGTGTTATGCACATAGTCGGCCTTAATCACCTTAGATATAGAATCAACTCCAATAGATGGTACTAATTAGGATTTATGTACATCTACAGGTGAATCCTCGTTTAGATATTAGGAAACCTCTTGGATTGCAAATGAGAGGTTCAATATAAATGCAATTTGGTTAATGTCAAAGAAATAGTAGTTTCACTGATATTTATTTATGGTGGGGCTAAAGTATACATTTGCCACCCATTTCTAGGCTTCTGAACCTTTTGCACCTATGTTAGTTTCCAGATTGGGGCCTGATAGATAGCATTTTCTGCACATTGTGCGGCCAGAAAATCACGTTTCCCAGGCCCTGTTCCTGGAAGAATTTTGTTTAGGTTTTATTGGATAAAGGTAAACGATAAACTTTTTTTGTGATTCATACAGGATACTGATAATCATTACAAAATTATGAATGTGAAAATATATCTATTTTGTTCATTTTTCGTAGATCTTTTCATAAGTTGTTAACGATTGAAGTCTCCTTTTGAATTATAGACATTTTCCAGCTTAGGATCAAACTACGTTATCATCTGATATAATAATGTTTTGCCCTAAATCAAAAAATCTCCATAACTGCATGTGTACAAAAATAGACTTCGATTGTTAATAACGGGAAAAGTGGATCTGAAAAAAACTCATAGAAAATTCATAGACAATCCTGCTGATTATCAAACCCTGGCGGACCACTCGATAGGGTGGATCGAGTTGTGCACTGTGGATCCACATTACCATCGACTCAATCTCGAACACCTATCGACTCAGTGCACAACTTGATTCACTCTATCGAGGGCCTATCGAGTAGATCTCGAATGGTCCGCCAGGGAAATGGGGGATGAATAAGAAAAAGTCAATCCTTTGCTTTTTTAGGATAAAACTCCTTAAAGCCACGCTATGGAGAATATATTCCCCCCCCCC
>NW_011887879.1:220260-241523 GCF_000806365.1 Fopius arisanus | reverse complement strand
CCCCCCCCCCATATAATGTATATTTTTTTTCCCATCCTGATTAAAAACGAATTGAAGAATGGAATAGTGCATAATTGCAGAACTCGTTATATTGTTCTACTCAAACTGTTAAATGTACTTTAATTGTCAATCTCTTGAAGTTACTACAGTTTTTTTGTCTTTCTGCTCAGTCGTTTTGTCAGATCATTTGTAAAATTGTTAATTTTATGCCTCTTTTTTGGAAGTAAAGATTATGAAAAATATTGATTGTAATATTTCAATGTTTTAATAAGAAAATAGCAGTCACATGTCATTTTCATCAGACAAGTGGTCATCTGCTTATTTTATTCGTTACGTTAAAGTCAGTGCTTTTTAATTTAAATAGGAGGATAATTATGATAAAGCATAAGTTGGGAACATCTGATTCAATGGAACGGGAAAAGAGGCGAGGGCTATAAAAGACGATAATTGCCTGAATAATTTGTGGGGAAGCATATTGAATGTAAAGCATTTCGTAAGTAGCACATGGAGACCAATTGTACCATATTTTTCTCTGAAAATTTTTTTAATATTTATAGAATTTTTCCAATCACAATAATTAGCCATATAATGCGTCAAACTTTCGAAGTTATAACAGCACAATTGAGGTGGTGATCAACTGTCACTTAATGGGATACATTTGCTGTGAACCACACAATGGCGTGGAGAATTAGGAGTTTATCACATAATGAGACTGGGAGTTGAAGTAGATCTCTTACCTAGGGAGGTAAAGTGAAGGAGGTTCGCCCACGTGCAAAATTACCGCCAGAGCCGAAGATAGGGTATTAAACACGTGGGTAAGGTGCCTTTATTTTACCTTTCGTGGTGAAAACATCAGTTTTCTCCTCGACGTAGGAGCTAAATCAGGATTCCCTTCCGCGCAATGGAAGTGTGTATCTTGCTCCAGCCGGGAAGAAAAATAATTTTGTTAGAATTGGATTTTGTAGCTATCTAATTTTGATTGGCAAATATCATTGATGAATGACTGTTATTTATGTATTTACAATAATTTTGAGTGTTAATTGATCATTCATCGTTTTCTGATGATTCAAGAGGTGGATTAATAACCTGTGGTGGAGACGGTGACGTTCGATCATGGCTGGATCTGATGGATGATGACCCCTCGGATAGTTGTATTGCAGAACAAGCCACGTGTTGCATCTCCAAGTCCGAGAAAATCTACGTAGGAAACGATAACAACACAGTACAGATTCTTACGTACCCAGACCTTGAGAAATCTGGAATAGTGACGCGCTTCTCCTCGACAGTCTCCTGCCTTGCCGCAACCCAAACCAGTAATCTTCTCATCTCTGGTAGCTGCGATATGCGTATTCACGTAACGAACCTCGACACTTCTACTACAACAGAGTTGCAAGGTCATGAAGCTCCAATCTTGGCCGTATCCCTAGATCCGAAGGAGGAATTTGTGGCGTCCTCCTCTGGAGATGGTACCCTCCGCGTTTGGAGTATCAAGGATAAGAAGTCAATCCAGATTTGGAACGTAGTTCCAAAATGCAATTCTTTCTTCACAGCAAAAATTCACTCAGTCCCTTCATTCGAACCAACGGCAGGTAAATACTTGGCCTACCCCTACGGTCTTGAGGTAATCGTCACAGAAAGAGGTACCTGGAAGGAATTATTTAGATTGACATCCCCTAACCTTAAGCGAGACATCAACATCTGCAAATTTTCGGAATGTGGAACACGATTGGCAGCTTCATCGGTGATAGGCGAAGTTATTGTCTGGAACGTGGCGACTCGAAAAGAAATCGGTGCTGTTGAACATCATCAAAAATCAAAAATAACCTGCTTAGTCTGGCACTTGAAAACTCCAACCGAGCTAACCTTTTGTGATAGCTTGGGTCAATTGGGTTCCATTGATGTTCCTCTGATCGAGGAAGCTGTTAGCAATTCCTCTGAACTGGCCACAAATGGTCAGGATATGTATGAGTCGGGACACCTAAACTGCAAAGAAGACGATGATGATGAGAATGTTATTTCTCTAAGTAAACTGAAGGCATCGATCCTCGAGGATGACGCGAAGAGTCATTCAGATGTCACGTCAGTTCATGAAGATAAACAAGTGTTATCAGATGTACACCTCCAAGAGCCCTTTCAGCCAGGATCAACTCCAGTCCACCTTCTCTCTCGATTTATGATGTGGAATGATGTAGGGATAGTCAAATGCTACAAAAGCGAAGATGACGAGGACTCCAGCATCGAAGTTGAGTTTCATGATACTTCTGTCCACCATAGCATGCACATGAATAACTATCTTCGTCACACAATGGCAGCATTGTCCACAGAAGCCTTAGCTCTGAGTTGTCCATCAAACGATGAGGAGGGGAGTAAACTTCTAGTGATAATGCTACAGGTCTGGGACACAGGTAACAAAGAATGGAACATTGACCTTCCTGCAAACGAAGAATCAAGGGCTGTGGCTGCTGGCAGTAACTTCGTTGCTCTTGCGACATCCAAGAGATATTTGAGGTTTTTTATGATAACGGGGGTTCAGAGAGAGGTGGTAGCTATCCCTGGGTCTATCGTAGCCATGAACGCTTTGGCGAACCATCTGGTGGTAGCCTACCACAGTGGAGTCGGCATTTCTAATGATCAGCAAATGAGCATAATGTTGTTCCAGGTTCGTAGGGGTGATATCAAATGCCAGACGATTCCTCTGGCTCTTTCTCCGCAGACAGAACTCATGTGGCTGGGCATGACTGATCATTTATCACCAGCTTCAATGGATGCTGATGGGGTCCTCAGGATTTACAGCACAAAGTCCAATCTCTGGAGGGTGGCGGCCGACACTGGAAATCAGATCAAGGGCAAGATAGATCACTATTTTATTATTGGGATTAGCGAGAAGGAGAAGTCCATTCGGTGTGTCTTATGTAAAGGGAGTCACTACCCTGCTACCACACCCAGACCAACCGTTATAGAAATACCTTTTGATCCGCCACTGTGTGAGATAGACGTGGATAGAACAAAAAAAGAAGCGGCTATTTGGCAGATTGGAAGCAGTCCCGAGGATGAGGATACAGCTCTGTTCACGCTCATTGGATACTTTTGCAGTCATAAACTCGAGCATTGTGTTGTTGATCTCTGTCAGAATGTCGCTAAACAAAGCTTAATTGAGTTGGCTATTAAGTATGCCATGAAGACAGATCGGATTGCATTGGCAAAGAAATTGCAAGCCATTGCTGAAGCCAGGGTTGGAGCGTGGCCGGGTGTAAAGGAGAATGAGGATGTCGTCTCCCAGGATATGTTTCAAGGGATAGAAGAGGAGGAGGACGAGAAGCAAGCGATGGAGGAGGAGATACTCTTGACACCGATTGGAAGTAGAAAACCGGAAACGATAGAAATTAAACCGTTGAGTCTTAGTTTCAAGAGAGGGAATCCATTCTTGAAAAAACAGTCGACGGTTTCATCTAATGGTATTTATTTGCACGTCAAGTAAATTTTTTTTTCTATAAATATAGAGGTTCGAACCTTTTTACTGTAAATGTACATATCCAAGTATCTGTAGTTGTATTAGTTTTTTTCGCATTTTTTCACATGCCATACCTACTGAAAATTTTCACCATATTAGTTTATTAAGTTAGGCAAGAAAAAATAGCAAAGTTTTATAAATTTTCAGTAGCATTTTCATTTCATTTTGTAAAGATTCATTAAAGAAATGGTTATCTCTTCAAAAAATTGGGGTGGAAATAGGATGAAAAATAGTCTTCAAAAATTGTACTTTTCGAATTACTTTATAAATTATTTTCTATGCAATTAAAAAAAAATATCTTCACTGTCTAAATAATATTAGTTTTTCAAGATGCACAGGAATGCGAGGTCTAGAGTCTTCATTTCAGTCTATCTTTATTTTTCTGATTGATCAATAATGCGAAATTAGGATATGATATATCTAATTCAAATAATTTGTGACGACGTCGGTCATTAATTGTAGGAGTGAGTACCGGAAAGTGAAGCAGCTGGACAAGATAGAATAGGTTTTTTTTAGCTGAATGAAACGTTTGAATGAGTAATTAATTGTACTCTATTGTTCCACATTGCGCCATTCTCCGCCACATTAAAATTAAAATAGTTTATTAGAGTAAGATGTTAGAGACTATGGTGCTATATTCCGCTTTCTAAATATTTTATTTGTTCTGAAATCATATTGGATTTTTCAGCACTTGATGGAATGAATATGCTCTCGGCCAAGTCGCCGAAAAAAACTCCAACAATAACCGTTTTAAAACCAAAGTCAAATCCAAAATTACTGACTGAAAAAAAAAACACTTTCGTTTCCTGGTTCGAAAAGAAGAAACAAGAGCTGCAAGAAGAATTCCCGCACCTGAGTCCACGTGACCTAACAAAGATTGGATTGGAGAGGTATAAGTCAGAGTCTGATTTCCAAGACTTTGAAACGAAGAAAAGAAAATTGTCAGGCTCGGAGTCACCAAACAGTGAGGCAAAGAGACCTGCAAGTAAATTGATAGATTTTGCCTTCAGGAAAGATTAAACGGCAAGAAATACTTGATTCATGTTTTGGTTTCTCAAGAAAATTTTTTAATGTTTGAGCTTTCGGTATATTTTCTGATTATGTAATTATCTAGTACGAAATGAATTTTTCCAAAAAAGTCTTATTTATTCTGAAAAACTGATTGAAATCAAATTCCTGGTTTTCCAATGACAATCGATCATTTTTATAATAACACAAGTTACTAGAAAAACTCAATTAAATATAGATGTTGGTACAAGAAACGTTTCTCACCTATATGTTCTACGTCTACACTTCGTCCTACACTCGTCAAATAATCGAAATTATTCATTACCGTTGAAGTATTCCCCAGGTGTTTGCAATTTAACATTATTTTCCAACTTGAAAATTCATTCAGCATTCAAAAATTTTTAGCTGAAGACCTACAGACATTGGGCGTCATTGCTAGTTCAGCAGTTAACTTCATTAAACTTCGATTTAATTAATAGCTGTTATGATTCTCTCAGTCAGAATAATGGACTGATGCCTTTCAAATCACAAAAAATAGAAGGGTGAATGACCCTCCGAACAAAATATCTGTTCATAGTTGTTTTCCAGTGGCATTAAATCTTGAAAACTACTACCGACATCCGTATGGTCCGTTTACAAATTGAAATTTGCAGAGTCATTGAGGGTCCTAAAAAAAATTTTTAAAACTTTCCCCGAAAATTCCAAATTTTCTCTAATTTTACAACATACACAGAAATATCATATGTAGGAATCGGTCACAACCGGCCACTTCTCAAATACATTCATTACGTGCATACGTGCAAGTTTTTTATTTTACTGTAACTGAATAATTTTTTTTTTCCCACATGACAATTGGCGTATGTATAAAATAATTTGCTCAAGATAGAGTGAACTGAAAATTCATTCAAATTTATTCAAACAGCTACGACTATTTTTTCAAATAAAATTATCATCAAATGGGTGAAAGAAGAGTACATTTTTGAAAATGTATCCTATTACTTAAATTATATGGCGTCAAATTATTATAATTCTTTTACTGGACAGAGATTTTAGAAGATAGTTTTAACGTATTTTTTTGTGACGGTTGTCCTTCTGGAAAAATCGAAAAGATTAATTTTTCAGCGATACTTTCTACAATGGTGAAATTCCTTCAATTAATCATTCTCCGCCAAATCGATCAATGGACATCTTGAATGCATGAGATGTTCCAATTGATACCATCCTCATCTCAAATTCCTTAATTCCCGGTGTACATTAAATATGTACTGAGAGCTCCAGAATAAATCGATTAAATAACCATATAAATTCGTTCTCCGGAATCTTCTCCGTATCAACTTCGTCTCTAAACTGGCCAATCGGGGAAGTGAATCAAAGTAAACAAGATATACGAGTTAGTAATTACATGAGACCTATGGCTTTTTTTACCGCAAATATATCTCATGTTTATCTGAGATATATACAGAATCGCTATGTGTAATATATATGGGCCACTCTCCCCATTATTATTGAAAGTTTTGGTGAATATATTGTTTAGGTCCACCAAAAACAAAAATCATTGGAAATGTTAATTTCTCTGATGAAAAATCCATTCTTATCCTCTCAGTTCTCATCAACAAGCCGAAAGAAGAGAGTGTGAAGCAACAAGGAGATAAATACATCGAAAAATAATCCTGAGGTAAGCTGTTGTCCCTGAAATTCCTTAAACCCCTGTTTCCCCTGCTATCGCTGTTGACGTGACGAGTGAGTGATATTAAATTCAATATTTTGAATTGCTACAAAAGGGTAGCGACGGATAAACCACTCGTTGTGTTCAGTCAGCGATGGTAGATGGTCGGGAGAGGTGAATTCAGAGTTTTAGTGAAGCTCAGGACTATTTGATGAAATATATCTTTCTGTGTGTCCATTGTCTAAAACATGCCAACATTTAGTGTCTTTGGGGCCGATACATCGCCAGGTCCTCACCACCTTGGATAACGCAGTGAGCGGTGTAGTAGATGGGATATCTTCTATATTAATTGTTTCCGGATTAAAAGGTGACCAGATCCTTAATTAGGTGACGGACACCGATCCAATCAAATATAGAACATCCAGAATGGTTTGGTGGACCTGAACTAGACATTTACCAAAATTTCTTCTTTTATATGGAAGAAATGGAAGAAAATGAATGCAGGTGGAGATCTTCATCTTAATTATTGGCAGAGATATATCGAAGGTTTTATTTTCTAACAACGTTTACTTTTTGCATTAAATTAAGAGAGAATGAAAATTCATCTTGATATATAGACTGCAACTATCTGATATACAGCATTTTTTTACGAACTGCAAAAATTCCTACGCATATTACACGCTCTTGTGACGACAGAAAATGATGTAATGCTTTTTCTTAAAGGAAAGGACGGCTTTGGTGTGCGAGGAGAACATTTGAAAATTTTATAGAGATACATGAAACATTTGATTATAAAATAATTTTGAAACAATTCTTTTTGTACGCTGTTTCGCATGTACCCTACACTTTCATATATATTTATGTTATGATATATATATAGAATGTTATTTTTGAAAATTGAATTCTAAAAAATTTCAATATAATAACATTATATATATTATATTCTGTTATAAGTATAGTATATGTTTCATACAATATAATTATATAAATGCATATATTTGCAAAGATAAAAAGTATGACAAGCTAAAGATTATGATTTTGAGGAAATATATGCATATAATGTCTATTTCTCTTATATGTATACCGTGCTGCCGGTTTCTTCTTCCCCTTCCCAATCCATTCATTCCCCATCTCTAGCGCCTACAAAAGAATGCATGGCATTCGCCACCTTAGGACTCATCTTTTCGGTTTTCGTCCACTCGTATCGCAGCTGTCGGAAGTAACGGTTCGTCACGTTTCAAATCATTTGATAATCATATGTTATTTCATTTATAGATCGTCACATCAAGCTTTACTCTTTCTATTTACATAACTTGTATAAAAAAAATAAATTTAACTTGAAATTATTTTTAATGCTTTTCAACGTTCTTTCCAAATTTTTCATTAATTTTAATGTTTATTTACCTATTTGAATAATCATTAAAAGAAATGCATTTGAATACTTGATACCTTTGATAATTGTCGTCTCATGGAAAGGTGTACCGGTAAAAACGGATTCATTGTCGATATTTAACGGAGGCATTGCCAGCGTCTATTTATTTTGATTTTTCGTTAGACAGACGCCTCTCGTCAGCCTGAACGGTTAAGTTCGCTACAATTTGAGATTAATATCAATCTGGAAAAGTAAATAAGTTTGCTGTGGAATACTTGCACGTGGACCATGACAGAGGTGATAAAAAGAGGTGAGTAGAAGATTAATGTTTTTCACTCGAGACTGGATTTGAATTATTTTTGTATGAGATGAGATTTCGTCTAATTTTAAAGCCCCATATGCCCCTCCGTTGCGTCAGCCTACCGGCGATATCTGAGCATGTTGAATTTCATTGAAACTAACAGGCAAAATTAATTTTCTTTTATCGCTATGACTCGGGCTATTATCCGTAAATTTATGCTTTTTCGGGAAAAATACCTTCTTTTTTTTTATATGAAATAAATAAAATACTGAATCAAGTGCAGATAAATTAGTCAATGGGATAGTATCTATAATAGGAATGAAGGGAGTATTAAATTCGCTGATTCAAACATTTTTCCGCCCAACAAGGCATTCAAGTCTCTAACGTAGCTGATTACAGTGATTGTTAGGAAATTTTTATAGACGAGGGAGGGCAAATAGGAGCATCATTTTTTAATAATCACCTAAATTAGAGCAAATTCATTCTCATTTAATGTGGAGGCCGTCAAGGAAAATCACAATCATTCTTGTAAGAAGTCGTTACAACAGTAGAATTGGAATAAAATGGGTGCCCCACTTTCTTCAACTTTGTCTATTTTAATAATAATAACTCATCAATCTATTTTATCTCATTTAAATACCAACTTATTAAGTATTTGTTTCCCTCTGAAACAGTTTTCGAAAAGTATAATGAAAAAAATCAATTTAATTAAAAAATCATCGGAGTATCCATGTGTCACTTTGCATCCAAACCATTTTGAAAAATTCCATTTTTGATAAATAAAAAAATTTTAAAAGGTTTGAACGTATATTTTGCTTCGAACTTTTTTTTTTAAGTCAAATTTCGAGGAAGAAAAATAAATTCGAGAGAGTCTTACCTTATTCTGCTTCACATAATCCAGGTTTATGTTGTTTCACATTCGTCTGTGTCTGTGGATATGCCATTTTGTGAAAATTATCCCCTTGATTTTATTTCGATCAAAGAAGTAAATTATTTGTGATTTTTACCAATAAAATGTAATTCTGCATGCTATTTAAAAATTCGGTTTTTTCTCAAATTTCCTAATTTCACTATTCTGTTAAGCGCGGTGATTCTACGATAAATTTTATTACAATTGAGCTTATATTTATTCATTTTTTGATTTCTGATACCCGACAGCCAAAGGCTAATTACAGAGTCAATACAAAGTAAGCTCAAAACACATAAAGAAAAATAAAACAATAACATTGAAAGTACTCTCATTGGAATTTTTTTTTCATGTTGTAAAAAATTCTATAATACTCTTGAAAAGGCAGAGCATGCACAATATCTTCGAATTCGGAATCCGTAAATTTTTTCTTCAAATCTTTTATCTATTTCGTCGAGATAATTCGTTGAACCAATCAGTGGGAAATCCACCCGATTTGAATTCCTCACGAATCGTCACATTTGATGTTAAAATTGACTTTATAATTCCAGATTATGAACCGTTGGACACCATTCAGGAAGCTATGGGAGTTATGGGCCCTTGGCAGATTATCATCACCGTTGCCTTGTCTTTAGTAAATTTTCCTGTGGCATGGCATCAATTGTCAATTGTTTTCCTGGCACCTCCAGCTAATTTTACCTGTATTAACCCAACACCCGTTGACAACAAAACTGTATACTCAACGGAAGATACCCAATGTTTTGTTAATGTCACTCTTTTGACTAGTTCGAATATCACCGAGCTCGGGTCACCAGTAAAATGTACCCAGTTCGAGTACGACAAGAGTGTTTTTGACAGCACCATCATAACTGAGGTAATTCTATTCATAAATTCTTCTTCGAATACTTTAATTGGTTGACGAAAAACGATAATAATGATAATCAAAGAGTGCTTAAAAAACACAAATTCCATTCATAGTTTCCTAGATATTTTCACAATACCGAATAACAATTTGGAGCTACCTCGATAACGCTTTCGCTAATTATAGAAGATTATCGTAAAATGTTCTTCGCTTTGAGACGATAAAATTCCTCTTTAACATTGATAAAGATATTGTTTTTGTTCGTTTAGTGGGATTTAATATGTGATAGGCAACAATTGGCGAACATCGCCCAATCATGCACTATGTTTGGAATTCTAGTCGGCAACATGGTATTCAGCATGATGGCAGATAGGTACAGTACAAGCTGATGACAATCCACAATCAATACGTAAACTTGAAAATAGATTTTACTTGACACTTCTCCGACTGACATAAACACTGCCAGTTAATCAACACAATTATAGCATTATGTTGTACATCGATTCTGTTTATTAAAGGATTGGTCGTAAAATTCCCCTAATGATTGCTGTGGTCGTTCAATCGGTTACCGGGCTATTGAGCACGTTTTCTCCCTGGTTCGAACTATTCGTGCTTTGCAAATTCGTTGCTGCTATTGCCACAGGAGGAACTATGCTCATAAGTTTTGTATTACGTAAGTTATAAAATTATTAGAATTCTTATAATGACATTGACGACTCGTACGTAGTAATGGAACAATAAAACATTAATTCGTTTAATTTTTCTGTTCAGTTATGGAAGTGGTCGGCATCGAGTGGCGCTCAACCTTATCTGTTTTATTTCACATTCCATTTCTACTGGGCCACTTGTTGATTCCGTTGATAGCGTATTACACTCGTGGATGGCGTATATTTTTAATGACTGTTTCACTCCCACCTATTCTATTACTTTCTTATTACTGGTGAGAACTCATTTAATTCCAATAAGCCAACTATACGTATACTAAAAACCAATTTCAAAATATGAAATGTATTTGAATCAACAAATTTTTTTTTCGAGTATTTCCGATGTAGGAATTGTCCTGTTTGAGTATATATGATTTCGAAATATTAATGATAACATCATTCCAGAGGCATCACGGCTTTTATCTTTTTATGAATATTATGCCCTGGAAAAATATTATCTGGTACATCAGAAAATTTTGTTCATAGTTCCCATTAAACTTTCTGTTGCATCATCTAACGTTGAACTGATTCCAATAAACACCTTAAATTCAATAGATTTATTTTATCCAATAGGGTGATCCCGGAGTCGCCACGGTGGCTTCTAGCAGTTGGACGCATAAAAAGTGCTCGGAATGTGTTGAAAACAGCTGCAAAGCGAAACTCAATCCACGAAGATAAGGTCATAGCTGCTATCGAATCTCATTCGAATCAACGTGGAAAAGAGGTCGAACTAGATAAAAAGTTTTCGAAAACCTATAATCTACTTGATATATGCCGCACACCGAATATGCGTATTAGAAGTATCTGTATAGCTGTCAATTGGTTCGTATGTGGAATTTGCTTTTTTGGCCTCGCTCAGTATGTCGGACGATTGGAGGGAGATATATTCATCAATGTGGCAGTATCAGGTACGTACAGTATAACACAAATTTCTGTTAGACTAAAACTTCTCCTGCAGAAATTATACTTAGAATAGAAACTCAAAATTTTCTCATAAATAATTTTCAGCTGCCTGTGAACTACCAGGAATTCTCGTCGTTCTCTATTTGATATCGAGGGTTTCTCGACTGAAGATTCTCATCGGTGCTAATGTAACATCTGGCGTTAGTCTACTTCTCCTGATGTTTATTTCCAATAAAACAGCACAAGTTGTTCTTGCAACAATAGGATTGAGTGCTATGTCCATTAGTTTTCCCACTATTTACCTTTACACTGGGGAATTGTTTCCAACAGTAGTAAGGAATATTGGGTTTGGACTATGCAGCGTTTCAGCGAGGATTGGCAGTATTATTGCACCTTTTATTGCAACCATGGTAAATATTGAGCAATTCAACTAAGTATAGAACTACATGCTGAGTCTCATATTCTTAAATTATCCGAAAATTCGTCAGTGGTAGAGACTATTTAAGATACTAACACAATATTTTTTAAATTTTCCAAAATCATAGATTAGCTATCGTAGAAAAGCTAAGTTTTAATTATTTCTAATTATGGAAGACATGCATGAAAAATATTAACCTTTGGAATAAGTGATTAATGAAAGATGTACACGCGAGATATCCCGATATAGTATTTTTAAACGTGGATAATACAAGTCAGGTGGTTACCTTTGGTAACAGCGGGGGACGGGATTGTGGCATGCTCTACAAAAACTTATCATGTATTAACATAGAGCTACAGTATATATATAACGTATTTGAGATATATATAACGTATGTAATTAGAATTGCTACGAACAAGTTTCGATTTAAGAAAGAAAATGTGGGAATAAATTCAGAATTGTCCAAACGCTTGGAAATTATCTTCGTTTGACAAAGCCGTTACCATTTGTATCGGGGATACAAGCATACTGTTGAAATTTATATTCACTCATTCAATGAGTGAATTTTATGATAGGACTCCGGCCGGAGACCGAAACACCACAGGTTGTGAGCATATGACAGGGAGGGCGTGACAGTGAGTAAGTCCTTGAGTGATTTTTCCTATTGTCCATCGGCATCAATGAATTGATGGTAAGCTTCCGAATGGCTAGAGAAGATGCTCAAATCTTTGTATCTTTATATTCATATTGCTTGAGAAACCAATCCTCCAACTTCAAATTTTACATTGACGATGTGTCGAATTGAAAAATTTTGTTGGAAATTCTACAAAATTTCCTACGATGAGGCTCTATTTGGTAATTGTGCCGTATTTTGGTCGTTCATCAGATAATTGTTCACGTAGGGTGAGCTATTGTTTACGGAGCCACACCAAGAAATTTTACGGAGCGCTACGGTAATTTTCTCCGAAATGCCAGACAGCAACACGAGTACCAAACGGAACGATAATTTTTTACTTACGGTTTCTTCCCATGTACCTCATCCTAGGAAATTTTTGAGAATTTTCAACAAATCTTCCAATTCCACACATCGTGAATGTAAAATTTTTAAGTGGAAAGATTGATGTTTCAAGAAATGACAATACAAAGATACAAAGCTTTGAGCGTTTTCTCTAGCGGTTTAGAACTCTACCATCAATTTATGGATAGCAATGAAGGATTTATCAAATCCTTCGATGACATGCTCTTTGTCACGAGTCCGCTGTATGCTCACAACCTCTGTCTGTTCAACCATATATCTTTGCTAATAATTGAGATCGACACCTCCGCATGCACTAATTTTTCTTAATTTGGACTAAATTTATATTGGTAACATATAGACAAAACAGTGTTCAAATTTGGGTGGGATTTCAGTGCGCAACTTTCCCGCGCATTCTCCAGGCTCCCATTAATGTACAGGTGCAAAGCCCACAGTTAAAATTCAAATGCGCATGACACCAACAGGCAATAAGTGTGACAGATTTTTGAGATATCAATAATTAGATCCTAAGATTGGCTTTGTAATTGTTATTAACGATCCCTCTTCCAGGATATTTACAACGAATGCCAAAAAACGATGAAGAGATGAACATCGTTTGCAAAAAAAAAACAAAGGGTATTCATGACAATTAATTTTCCGGTGTGTGGTGCATAACATTTTGTATTCAAGACTCTTTTTGAATTTAATTCTTAACCTATTTAAAAGATTTCTCACACCAACTACTGGAAAAATGAGTCATATTGTCGGTCGAATTCTAATGTTTAAACATAGCCCGATGCAAGCGACGCGCTAAAAGCTGCCGATTACTTGCAGCTCTCTCTTGAGTCCTTGGTAGACTCCCAATGCCCTGCGGTGGGATCGCGCTCTGTAGGCGAGGGTTATACTCTTCCCGATTACGCTCTTTGGGTGAGAGCAAGACTCTCCTCGGACGGTGTTTTCTGGGTGAGAGCTATGGTCTCCCTAGCAATGCTCTCGATATTTGGAGTGTGTGTACATGGATGAGTTAATCCCCGCGATCTCGGCCTTCCGTCACTACATTATTTTATGTTGAGGTAGTGCTCAAGGTGATTTCAATTATATGGGACATCAAGTAGGCTCTCGGTGTCTCCACCCGTTGATCTACGCGTTGTATTATTTCGCGGTCTAGGTTTCGGTTTATTGAAATCGCATATCTGTGGAACCTGGCCCTCTCTCCTAGCATCCTCAGCAACTCCAGGGCTTCCTGCTTCCGTTCCATTCGTCATCGGCTTTAGCCTGTAGCGGGTAATTTTCGTCGGTACTTAGGGTATCGTTTTATTCAAGGACTTTACAGCTTTTTTTCCGACTTGGGGATTTTGTGTCATCCCGAGGACGAGTTCCAACCCCAATCGTACTGTTTCTTCGTGCTCTTGTTTTTGGATATCTTTTGGATTTTACGATTTTCGGTATTGTGAGGTTTACCGACTTCGGGTAAGGCAGGGCACCTCCTTAACCTCGCTCCAGTTCATTCGGTTTTCGTTAGCTTTTGGTCCTCAAAAAGCTAACTGGCGCCCCATCAAATCGGTTGGAATAGTAGGATGCGAGTACGGGAACGCGCGAAGGTAGTAACTATCTTCGATCTTCGGGACGAGATCAGGAAAAGTGTTACAGGATTGATTCAACAACCTAATTTATCTACGAACCTGATACATAAATATGGGCAAGTGGTTCTATGTTTAGAGGAATATCTCATTCTCTTCTTTTTACACTTGTGCAATCAAAAAGTCGGAATATTTCTCCGGTAAAACGAAGTAGAGAGCAATAGAATCAGAAAACCTTTCGTTTGTGGTAATCAATCCATTTTTAAATGAGTAGTTCTCAAGTAGGCTGAAATAAAAAAGATGGAGCTTGAAAAATCTATGTCTTTACCTGAACATTTTAAGGATTTGGTAACTATTTTATCAATTTTCTCAAGCAATTATATTAAAAATGTTTAAATACTTTCTATAGTTTGGCACAGACTAGGCCGTAGGTATTGCTATCCTTATTAGAAAATCGAAAAAAAACGGGTAAAAAATTACCAGTTGTCAATTATCTATCTGATAGAATCCATTTGTTCTAATTAAAGAAAACTTCCCCAAAGGTTCGAAATGAAGAATAAAATACTGAACTCCAAATAATGGTATAATTGACAAAGAAATAGATGAACTCGTGTGCAACTACAAAAGCTGACTCAAATGTTGATGTCAATGAGCATATGTTATATTGTTCACCCTCTCATATTTTTGCCTTTTGTCACTCCTTACAGACATGAAAACTTAAATTCTTAATGTATTTGATTTTTAGGGATATTACGGAGCATCAATCCCCCCATTATGTTTTGGAATCGGTCCCCTCATCGGCGCAGGCTTATGTCTCTTATTACCCGAAACAATGGATTGTAAACTTCCAGAGACGATTGAAGAAGCTGAAAATTTCAGGAAGTAAGATTTAATTAAAAATCATTAGTGATTTTATGCTTTGTAAATGTTTGCCTTCTCCTATCTAATCATAATGACTCATAATTCTAATGTCTGGTCAGAATGCGGAAATTAAAAATGAATGTTTGATAAATTTTCAGGGGAAAAACAGACATTGCTTTAGAGGTAGTAACCTAGAGTTCGACAGTGAATTGAATGAAAATCTCTGACGTTTTTGGATTTTTATAGCAGTGTTCATATTCATTTTACACAACATTGATGTTCATCACGATAGAAATAATTTCTCCGTAAATTATAATACAATCACAAATATTTTTGTTTCGTTTCATTCAGTCAATCACAATTAGCCACTGTTGAATGAAAATGAAAAACTCGCAATTATTTTTGTATCCAAACCTCTGAAGTATCGTTGTGAGGGTAAGTATAATGACGTTTGTAGTCTGAATAATATAAGCATCAGTAAATTAGAATAACTTGAGCATTTATAACATTTTCTTATTAAAACAAAATTGTACATGTTCATCACAAACTTCTAAATTAATATAATTAATATATTAATATATTTGTCTGAATGCTAAAGAATATTCTTCATGAAAAGCAATTACGAACTTTCAACGAAAATAGGCAACTGATTTGAATAACATTGCTGATGAAATAGAAAAAAAATATTATCAAAATTTAGCCTTTGTATGCACCGAGTTTCGGAGACATTATGGCGTGATAATGGGACTACCTGTTATGTCGTTGTGTGATCCAAATAGAGTACCTTGGTAGGTAAAGTACTTATAACATTGTTGGTTCGTTTATGAACGGCATCAAACACTTGGTTTCCATATTTGACAGTACTACTTAGGGAACCCAACCATGTGGAGACGATGCCTTTGGATGGAGTTTTCTCTACTGATGGAGGTTTACCTGGTAATTAAAACAATTGCCATAAATATTTTTGGTTGTGATAAAAAGAATGGTACAAAATTTTTGGTTGAATAATTTTGGAAAGTAAAAAAACGAACGTCGTAAAAACCGCACTTCTTATGGCTGAACAGATGAAAAGTAGGACCGTTTTTCTCTTAAAAAAAAAACATAACGTTTTTTTGTCACCGTTTTGTGCGGCAAAGCTTAGCTATCTCAAACATTAATGTTATATATGATTATACTATACTATATGTATATGTAGAGGTGGTTATGAGGTCGCATTGACAGATATAATGTATCCTTTGATATGGTATGACTTTGATGGATATCGAGGCAAAGTCGATTACGAGGACCGTCCTCACAACCTACACCATTAGTCTAACGGTGACTTTGAAGACACAGGGCGAGCGAAAAACATACGAGGATAATGTCCTTAAAAATTTATCAATCATGCGTACACTTTCAGGACTATGGTGGAAACTTTATTATGGACTTCAAAGGAATCATTTTTTAAAATTAAATTAGCAGATAAAATATTAATCTGAATCTATTCTCTACGAATGAGGTCAATCATTCTCACGAAAAATGGTAAACCTACCGTTGGTGATCATACCAAAACTTTTTTTGAGCATCGTTGGGAAGTCCGACCTTTACTGAAAAAACAATCTAATGAAAGAATCACAGCGTTGAACGTCGCGATTTTTTCGACTTTCTTTTTGCGGAATCCAATGATTTTGAGTATATTCTCATTCAATTATGTCATCTTTAAGTTTATTCACTGACGGAATTTTACACATTAGTAGTTTGAAAGATGTGTTTGTCCATGGGAGGAAATGTTCAGTTAAATATTATCATAAAAGGAAGTATGCAGCAGGTGTACTGGCAGTTTGCAGTAAGTAAAATTTATTACGTTAACTGATGGGAAATGTTCAAACTTTTACTCTATCATCTCGGCAAATTCAATTTTTTTTTTGAGATGATGAAAGCATTTTGCTCAAATTAAAATCGACTGCAGAAGCTATAGCTGAACATATTGAAGAGGACTGGGTGTGCGTCACTACTCATGTGATTAATGGATCTGTCCGCCCTCCACGTACTGTCAATTTCCTCACCTTTGTTTACGATGTTTAATTTTTATTTTGAGCAATATTTCTTACTTCAACATCAAATATTCTATAATTTTTTCTAATAAAAACTTTTCCCTCTCGTATACCCTTTCGGGTCTTTACGA
Organism: Fopius arisanus; assembly: GCF_000806365.1. Classification (NCBI taxonomy): domain Eukaryota; kingdom Metazoa; phylum Arthropoda; class Insecta; order Hymenoptera; family Braconidae; genus Fopius; species Fopius arisanus. Next base: position 224,251 of record NW_011887879.1, on the reverse strand, counting down.
TTTGTTCCCACCCCCCAAACCCCCTGCACCGCATTTGCCGAAGGGAGGGAAAAACCTCATTCGAGGGGAAAAACCTGCCCTGGTACAGTCGTCCTTTTGACAGGACTACCGCTGGACAGTGAAACTGTGAGATTAGAGCCCTATAAATTTTGACTGCCGGTGCCCGGGATCGAAGCCGGATCATTAGCATACGAGTCTAGCACTCCAACCGCACGGCCACTACCGTCGGTTAATTTTTTCTAATATTTTTGTCCTTACATAGCATTTTTTTGTTTTCTCCCCCTATTTTTATGGTCCCAAATGAAATTCGTATTAAGGTTGTTGTCGCGAGAGAGTCAGGCTTAAAATTTACTACGCTCCGGGTTGATCTTCCGCTAAGCGGAGAATACGAGTTAGAATATAAACTTTTGCGGGTTTACAGTTCCACTCGACTCACGCACACAAGAATCTACCATGCATGGATACATGTACACACAGCTAACGCTAAATGGTGCCGATCGTGGCAACCGCGCGCAGCGTGTTTCTGTTTTCATGTCTCTCTCTTTCTCAGTCAATCTATTTATTTTCTTTATGAATCGTCCCTTTGATTCGTCATTGACTATTCCAAATCTTCTTCAAGATCTTTTCATTAATCTGCAATCAGGTGCCTAGTTGAATGAAATTTTTTAAAACACTGGTAATGATTTATTTTTTTAACTCTCCAATTCAGCCTTGTCAATAACCAAAATAATTTTAAAAATGTGGAAAATTTTGAGTAGAAATTTTCATTTTTAATTTCAAATTCAAGTTGTGAAAATATTATTATTTATACATTTCAGCTGTATAAACTATAATTATACAGAGGAAGCAATAAATATTAATGTTTACAGGTTCTAATTTTGTTATTTTTTTGCTAAAAATGAACTATTTGTTGTTGTTTTTGTTTAATTATATAGTTAACTACTTCTGTGATTTTTTCCCAAATTATTATCTTTAATGATAAAGCCAATTTTTATTCTTGACTGGGGGGGCTCCGCCCCTGGACCCCGCTTTTTTTATGCCTTCGAATCTACATGCTTATTAGCACAAAAAAAAAAGATGTGAGGGGGGAACTTGGCTAGTTTTTGGCTTTATCTTCAGACTGTTTTGGCGTTACCCAGAATGCACCACGTGGAGGTAAAGTCTGTTTGTTTGAACAAGCCCTCCAAATGAGGTAAATATCGAAAAATGAGCAAGTTTGGATGCAATTGAGGATGAGAGGATGTGTTAGACATTTTAACACTTTTAATTCACTCGAAAATCAAAAAAAAATTCTAATTTGCTTCGCTGCCTGATTAACACGCTTTGAAAAACAAAGGAGAATGAAGAAAAACAATGGCGGCAAGATTTCATTCGAATTTATATAATTCGTGAAAAATCCGCTAGATGATGTAAAGGTTAAAAAAAAGGCTAGAAATTTTCATATAATATGATATTATAGATTTAGATTTATTTAGTAATATATAAAATATAAACCATTTTATGAATTTTTTCATTATTTTTCTCGAACTCGCGAGACAAAATAGTTCGGAAAACAACCGTTAAATCGCGGCGCCAAAGTAATCGGAATTGTGCCTGCACGCATAATGTATCATGGCAATTACACAAATATTCAGATGGAAAATTGATGAGCTCTTCGTGAATTTGCAATCAGGTGCCTAGTTCCATGGAATGATTAAAATCGGTTGCAATGTTTTCTTTCCTTTACTGTCCAATTTTGCTCGTTTAAGTACTTACAACTATCCCACGGGTGTATCCCTTAACTGAGTTAAACATACTGCTTTAATTCCCAATCGACCATAAGATAAGCCAGTGTACCCCTGGGTGGTGAAGAAATTATCATCGAATGGAGGAGGAAAACGAGAGTAATGTTTTTCATAGTTTTCGATAACAAAAACACAATTCATTATTTTCTTAAATTAGTTCAGAACGTGTATGTAAAAGGTTATTGAGGGGACAACCTATTTACAATACGTATATTACGAGGACATTATCTCCACTGAATATATCTTATGGAGACTTTCATGAAAGGATGGATACGGGGACCTGCACTCAATCATTGAAATGGGGAATTCACGAGCCGTTGATTATTCTGCAATCAGTATCTAGATCAATAGTATTATAAAAATTAGTTAAAATGATTTCTTTACTTTATTCTCCAATTTTTAACTTTTAAATATTCAAAACTACCCCACCTCTGTGTATCTCGGCTAAGTTACTTGGATTGGTTTGATTCTGAATCAAGGTGATGAAAAAATCATTATGGAATATAAACACATTATTTTCACCGAATTGTGGGAACTTTCATGAAACGTTGGATACGGGAAATCTGCACTCATAATGCATCGCTCTGACTGCACAAACATTAAGATAGAGAATTTGCCATCTCTTTTTTAATCTGCGGCTGTCGGTTGTCTTGTTCAGAATTATTTAAGTTAGTTGAAATGATTCGTTTCTTCTACTCTCCAACCTTCGACATTTAAATACCCAAAACTATTCCAACGCTGTATTTCTCGGCTAAGTTGAACGTATTGATTTGATTCCGAATCGTAGGTATACATTAGGGAGAGTACTAGGGGTATGGGCGATGGAAAAATTATTATGGAATAAAAGAATTACACGTTTGTAATGCACCTCGTTCTCCATTAAAAAAACAATTAATTATTTGCTTGGATTAGGACAAAATGCAGGTACACAAGGGTTGTTATGGGATAGACCATTTATGGTACGTATGTTAGAAAGACATTATCTTCACCAAATGTTCGTTATGAAGACTTCCATGAATCGGTGAATGCGGGGAGCGGTACTCACAATGAATCGTTGCAACTGTACAAAAATCGAATCAACGATTAGTGCAATCTTTCAGTGATTGCCAGATATGACAGAATTTTTTTAAAACAGACGATTTTAAACTTTTGTATCCCTAAACAATTGACCGGGCACCATTATGCTTCTTCATGCTCTTATGAATTGAAATATTACAATGATAATCCATATCCTTCGACCTCCTCAATCACCGTCCTTGCCATCAAAGTATACAAATAATAAATAGACATTAGAAATTATGACCTTTTATTAATTATTCGATGGACGAGTGCATAAGTTCCTCAAAGTTATCGTTGCGTCAATTTGCAATTCTATATAATGTCCCGATAGAAGTCATTTAATGGATATACATAGTAGTCCCTATAACAAACAATATTTATTTAACGTTCAACCGTACTTTTGGTCGATTATTCGATTGAAAGTGCCCGAAAAAGGTAAAAAAAGCGCTGATGGTAATTTTTTATAGTATATATAGGTCCGATAAGAGATTTACACTATATTGCGTATAGGTTATGTTTTCTCAGCTCAAAAACACCAAGGCATTGTGACCTTGGCCGGGGAATTAAAATATAATAATTCCCGGCGAGCGCACGATATTGAGGAATTAATAATATTCCGAAAAATTAAGGAAGCTAACTATCAGTTACGGGAGGACCTGAAATAATAAGAGGGAGGGGAGTTCTCAATAAGGGGGGGGGGGGGATGTAATATGGGGCAGGGAAATTCGTTAGGGCAGGCAGTAAAAGAAAATGGGGCACTCCCGGGGAATGATGTCCTCAGAATTCTCTCAGTTTTCCTCTGGGCTTTTGTCTCTTTCCTTCCTTCTCTCTCTCTCCGCTCTCTCCGTGTATCTACTTCACAATAGTTCTCCTCCTCACATTCTTTCCAATAGTTCCTCTCAGACACGAAAATAGTTCCTCTTCTGACAATAGTTCGTCTCCTCACAATTTTTCCAATAGTTCCTCTCACACACGAAAATAGTTCCTCTTCTCGCAATAGTTCGCCTCCTCACATTCTTTCCAATAATTCCTTTTACACACTAATTTCTTTCCTCACACTTTGTCTCTTCACAATTTGTCAGGGTCTTTTCACAGGGTCTCTTCGGAGTAACCCTTTTACTTTACCGGGCAGTGACTCGTGGGGCAGC
>NW_011887879.1:211499-220183 GCF_000806365.1 Fopius arisanus | reverse complement strand
GGGGGGGGTCATCGGGTGTCCTTCGTCTTCTCATCTCGGGGCTCGCTCGAGGGATGTCTCTTTCTTCCGGGGTCACGTGGGGTCCTTTTTAGTGATGTTGATGCGTGAGTGCCAGGGGGAGGGAAAACGGGGACGGGGGTGAGGAGTATCTGGGGATGGGTTGCCCAACGGTGGCAAAAAAGATTACTTACACCTAACTTAACCTATCAAAGTAACGTGTATTAATTAGGGAGAAGAGGGGGGGGGGGCGTAAAATTCTGCCTCGTCACAATATATATGTTGGAAATCTTATGAGCTGACAGAAACACTGACACTCACACGAAGCGCTCACCTCTCACCTCGGCGACCAAGGGTCATTATTTGTGACCCTTGACCTTGAGGCACCACTTTCTGGACAGCTCACTGTTACCGAATACAGATAACAAATTGAGGTCATGTGAAAATCCTCCTAAATTATATCACCTGCCACCTCATGGCCCTTTACTTTCTCTCATTTGCATATCAACCGTTTCCAAGTGTACCCCATTTTCTGATACAGTGAGCGCACTGTATATAATTTCTACTGAAAATTAACTTCTTTTTTCCTGGCACCGCTCTCTCAATTCTCATGAACGTCTCAAGTTTAATTGTACAGTACGCATTGATATTTTTTATAACGAATTGACTCTTGGTAGAATGTAAAAATCGCGCCAGGTGACTTATTGGATCTGCTCAACGCCTCCTGAAAATTTATCCTTAGTTAATCCATCCTGTTAAAATTTCTACTGACCCAGGTCTCATATTCAACGGTTTAGTCTTTCCGGCCAGATATGTGGAATATTTTTGGAGTTTTTCGGTTTTTTCGCCGTTTTTTGGGAGTGCAATTCCAACGTCAATTCAATCAGTAGTACCCAACCTTCGGCTCAGCTCAGCGCGAAGATGAACAAAATTGTGCAACTAGTCTACCGTGCACCGCTTCAGTGCCCTGTCATACAGACCCGCGGGAAAATTTGAACTGGTTCTTCTCATCAGTCTTATTGTCAATTTTCATCTTTCTTTCAATAAAAAATTGTTTTTCTGTTCGTTACCTGTGCGGGTTATTTTTGCCAGTTTTCTGATTTTTTTGGCTGCTCACTGCTTCTTGCTTGCTATTGGACCCCTCTTAGCTAGCTTACTCCAGCTGTTTCGTTTACCTGCTCTGCTTCTAGCGCCTTATCTGTGGTTTTCGTTTTTTGAAGATTTTCTCGCTCGCATAGATATGGCTTCCTACGAAGCGACCATGGAGCTTAACCATTCCAGAGCTGCCTTTCTGGGAGGAATAGCGAAAGAACGCTTACGGAGGAAGCAAAGCTATTCTTTATCACCAGCCTCCAATCTAAATTGGATATGTAGGACAGTCATTAGTATCTGGTACCTCGGCTAGCATTTGGCAAGGTTCGGCTCACTATACATACATTTACTCTTACTTCAAGCTCAGAGTTAATGCCTATCTTCTTGGTCAGCTTACAACTTCTCTGCCCACCTTCTCATATTCTCTTATCTAATACATCCTCTGAAAATTTCCACCCACCCAGGTCTCATATCTAACATTTTGAAATATTATTTAGTTAAACCAAAAAAGAATCAGTAAGAATTCATCAGTCAATTAAACTGGCCAAGAATCTGATTATATTCCAACTATTAGTTAGATCAGCTACGAGTTTTTTATTTATCGATAATGGTTACATTCAATTTAACCTGAAGTCAGTGGTGATTTTGAAGCCTACCCTTCTTCGAATTATTCTCCTCCATTACATCGCTAGGATCTTTTTACAATCAGCGAATTTTTCTTTCCATGTGATTCTTTTCTTCCGCTGATGATTTTCTGTTTTCCCATTTTTCTACGTTTTTCATTCAGACTGGATGGAACGCCTTCGGCAGACCAAAAAGGATGAAGTGAACGAGTGTTGGAGGGTTCAGAGTGGAACCAACGAAAAAATTGGGCTGACTCTGAAAGTTCTGACGATATCGGCATGTCTATGTACCAAACCAAAAGAAATCAGCCTGTTTTCCATTTGATCTCCCGAGACAGTAAGTATTAGTACCATTGAAAATTCTTTTGCCAATCTCAAAGAGTTAGGGGATAGCCTCAGCTTTCAGTATCAAGATACGCGAGAGCGTATCGGCCAAGTGAACGTTTTATCGGTGTGACGTCACAGGCCGCCCATACAGCAGGATGACGACAAAATACCGACTATTTGTCGACTACACTTCCGAAATTTCGTTATAGAATTGTCGACAAAATTCCAGAAAATATTACTACTCTGGAGTTATCCTGAAAATATCAAACATCGAGTTATCAGCGAAATTATCCGACAAATCGCTTTATTCAGAACCCCAATCTATCTCTAACTTTGTCTGCAACATAAGACGGTGATTTATCAGCGGAATTATCCACAAACTTTAGTAATAAAATTCATCCACAGTTTTTCCGTAAAGTGGACCTGAAATTTATCAGAAAATTTTCCGTCAATATTCCCACTTTCTTGCGGGATATATATCAACTATGATCTCGTTAAAATTTCTGATATCATTTTCGATAAAATGAAAGGGAATTTCTCGTCCAATTTATCCGCGAAAGTCTCTGTTGAAACATCGATAAATTGGCCACTGGAATTATTACATCAATTAAATTACTGGGGTCCCGATTAATTAATAAAAACAGTAATGTTCTTTGTTAACAATATTAGCTTTTACTTTAACTATGTAAAAAATTATATTCTTGGCGTTCAACTTAATTTGATGTTTCTAAACTCTCTTCGTTCATTCATTTCTGTGATTCCACGTACAAAAATGTTTAATAGAAAACCCTACAGAATTTTATAGGAATTTTGATAGAACTTCTATTGGATTTTCTATACGTTGTTAGCCGTTCCTATTGGCATGTTCAATAAGGAATATTATATAGAAAAATGTCAATAGAAAAAGAAATCAATCATTTTTGCTATAGAATTTTATTGACTCAAATTTTCAAAGTTTTTTAAGGTTATTTTTTATATTCTTCTCTTCAAAAAAATCGAATGAAAAAACTTAGAAAATTTGAGGCGAAAAAATTCTATGCACAACGAGATTGTATAAACTTTTTCTATTGAATTTCCTATCGAACACGTTGAAAGAAAAACGTATAGAAAATTCAATAGAGTTCTTTAAGGAGTTACTGACATCTTCTTACTTTTCATATTTTTTGGAAATTTCTCGGAAATTATCGATTTAATTGGTATGAAAAAATATACCGTTTTTGGGTTTTATGATTATTCGATTATTCACAAAGTTTTATAATTGTGTCATAATTTTTCTACGTTTGCACTAAACTGTTTTGAAAAACCACAAAACTTTAGTGAAAATGTAGAAAAATTATAGCAGAGTTTCATCATCATCATCACTTTCTTCTCCTTCCTCCTTTTTGATCAGCGCCCCGGCCAGGGTATCGCGCGAATAAATGAGACTTGGAACAGCCTTACCTCCTTGCCCCCTATCATCAATAGCCCCATCAATATGATTCCCAATCATCACTACCACCATCCCCACCATTACCATTCATCACAAAGCTCGGTGATTTTTAATATTGAGAAAAGAGATTTTTTTTGGATCAAATACATCTTTTTTATCAGAAGAAATTGTTTCTCTCAGTGTATAATTCTGCTAATTTTGCTTTCAGTGTAGATAACATTCTCCAATGTTCATTGGAAATAAGGTAGAATGGTCTTAAACGAAAAAAAACTGAAGTTTGGTTACAATGTCTGTACGGTCTGCCTCCCCTTCTGGACCACTTGTCGGACATTAAGTTATAGAAAATTAAACAATAAAATGACTCAAAACAAATTCAAAAAATCAAAAATGTTGTCACATTATAGGTCTTCACTCTGACCGCGAGTTCCGGTTCATCAATGCAATAGTTCCCGCATGCAAACCATTTCTTTCCCAATCCTTTTTTTGCAAATATTAAAAAAGTAATGAGCCGATTTGACTATGCCTTTCAAAAATTCGCCTCGACGGCCTCTAATTAGAGTAATCACAACCTATATGACAACCGTTCAGACAAAGTTTTCGACATATTTTCACTTTTCGGTTGCTTTCCAAAAAATTGTTGTATGCCGTCTAGCGTTTGCAGAAAAAATGTTCTCAATAGTTCTGGAGATATTCGGTTTTTGTGAAAATCAATTAGGTGCAATATATTGAAAACTAGTTATATAATTGGTGATATTTTTTTTTCAATAATTAGCTTCAACTTCGCTCCAATAATATCCTCTACCGACATTAATTTAAACATATATATTTGCTCCAGCAAAGTTTTTGAGATATTCCTACTTTTGTAATGAAGTCGGCTCAAGGTCGAGACTCAAGTTTGACCCAACCTCCACCATCTGTGGACTTATGTTTGACCTGCCATAAACTCAAGTTTGACACAAGGTCGACTTTTAGTTGGCTGAAAATGGGCCAAAGGTTTGCTCAAATTCGTTCCAAGATCGGGTCATAGTCGGTCGAATGTATGCTCAAGGTCGGTCAATGGTCAGTTCAAGGTCAACCCAAGTTTTTCGGACATAATTCGGTAAATGCTAGGAAAGACGTCCTCCCATCGCACGAAATTCCTTGGAATTCACATGCCTAAAGAAGCTAGTCCGCGGAATGGATTTAAAATGAATGAAAGTGTAGGAACGAAATATAGAAGACGCCCAGTACCTCAATCGGGAGAACAGCGGACCGGCAATTTGAGGGATGTGATTTCGACTTCCATCTGCATCTCCTCAAAGTTCTTTCAAATTTTATTTCATTCGTAATTTATTAATTACGGAAGGGGAGGGTCCAAAGGGTTAAGGGAAAATTCTACAATTGAAGGTTGTAGAAGGTTGGGCGCCATCTTCAACACTTCGAACTCGATGTGTATAACACTGAAATGAACATTTAAAGTCTATTTACTTCTGTAGTTTGCAACAATTTTTGTTGGAGTTAGCGCGCTAAATTGAATCATACATACACAAATGGTCTAAAACCATCAGATTCCCATTTTCCCAACTCTGAATTAGTCATCCTAACACCAAAAATATCCAAAACTTGAATTATTGCGACGACAAAGGTCTCTTTCCGAAGCATAAATAAAAATATGTGGGAATTTTTCAATGGAAGTAAACAGAGTATATGGGATGCATGGCATCAAGACGAGGATTAAAAATTTGAAATTTGAAATTAAAAATTTGAAATTTGCATCATGTCTCCCTTTGGGGACACATATGTAACTTTCCAATATGGTTAGGAATTTGCAATTTAAAATTGTGAATTCCAAATCTGAATTCCTCCTGAAACAAACTGAAAATATCTCATGTCAAGGAAATGGATGAGAATTCATCGTGGTTAATATCCAAAGCCGCTTCATTCTGATAGATTTACATGTCAATGATAAATTAGTGCATAAATATCAAATTGCTACCTAATAAACCGATTTAGCGAAATTAAAATACCTGAAAAGAAAGGGTCGTGAACCTATTTTATCAGGCCCACCAAGGGAAAGCCAAATGTTATGAGACTCACGAGAGCAATTAGAACCATGAAAAGAAAACCAAATTTAACGAACCCCCGAGGCGAGTGCCAAATTTTACGAGGTCCACCAGGGCAATGAGGTGCACGAGTCAAGAGTCAAATTTTACGAGGCCCGCAAGGGCATCAAGGGCCATGAGGGGGAAGTCAAATTTAGTGAAGCTCACGAGGACAATGAGGGTCGCAAGGCGAGAGTCAAATTTTAAGATGCCCACAAGGGCGAGGAAGGCCACGAGTGGGAAGTCAAATCTATGTGGTCCTGGTTTCACTTCTCGGACTCATAAAATTTGACTTGCCCCTCATGGGCCTCATGAAATTTTGAATCTAATAAATCTTAGAAAAGAAAGTCTTCAATTTTCTAGAATATAAGGGAACCGCGTTCAACTCATATCGTATAGCAAAAATTGTAATTAATTGTAGTTGTAAGTATTTTATGATATCCTTAGCGTTTGCAGCATGTGATGGCAACAAAAGCGGAGACATCTTAAACAATGAAATTTAGAAAAGCGAAATGACAACCCATTCAACATTATTCAGTAACGCGTAAAGAATTTGTTTCCAAGTCTCAGGTACAACCCTGTTTTTCCCATTTATTGAATTCATGTTAAATTGTATGGCAATTATACTGAGAAAACAGACTAATCATATAAAGATCATACCTCAGTGATGGATTATTTGTCAAATGTTGAAGAATTCAACGAAATGTCATTCAACTTTTTTTCACTAAAAGTTCAGTCTTCAGAAAAACCAGGGTGAACGAATTGTCGCTGCGACATGAGTAGTATGGGGATCATCTGGTAAAAGTGTCAACTTTCGTCACCAGGCGGCGCAGCTGTTGCGGCGTGTATGGGCGTTATTGGAGGGGTGGGGGTAATGGTGAGAGTTTCAAATTGCGGCACTAGGCGGCGCTAGTGTCGCGAGGCCCGTGGGTGGCCATGGGTGATGGGTGGCGGTGGGTGGCGGTGGGTGGTAGTGGGATGAGGTAGGTAAGGAAGGAATCTGCAGACTGCCGAAACACGTATCAAACTATTTATCTTGAGTAAACACAAGTGGTATCAAAAAAATTTGCTGGGGCATTGCTTCCGGTGTTAGGGATGCGATTGTAAATAAATGAACACATGTATGCATTTTAAATTTTCCAGAGTGATTTATTCCACATTTCCGTTACATTTTCAAACAATAATATATTATTAACAGTTTCATTTGTACATGTACAATTAAAGTCACAAGAACGAACCTCCTTCATTTTTATCAAATATAAAATCAGTAAAACGAATGCGAGCATGTTCATCGTTATAACAATGATGCAGCTCAAAGAACATGAATCTCCATGTACATTATCAATTCTGCTCCTTTCGCGTTCTACATTTTCATCTCTGAGTTTAATCACTCGAAGTAGTGTGGATACCATTTCGACAAGAAAGGCGAGCAAAATACAATAAGCACTTTTACTGGTTGTCAATATTCCTGAAACAAAGCCAGCCCAACGCAGGTAGACTCGGGGTTTGAGCTGTCGGCCGTCGGCTTTTAAAAGTTAACTCTGGGTCTCTAGATTCACAATTACGCTTCTATTAATTGGGTATGTAAAGCAATTCAAAAAATATTGAAAATACCTTTACATATAGGAGTCTTAGTGTCGACAGCTTGAGCTTCACTGAACTCCTCGTCCTCCGTCTCGGATTTGGAATATTTGGACTTGCTTGATTGTTGTCCCCTTTTTTATGAGTTAAACTTTGACGCATACTTAAGACTGTGTGTAAAGCACAGATATTTCTGCGATTAGCCATCTTGTTCTTCATAACATGAAGGTAACACACGGGTGTTGTTTCATTTGAAAGGCACGCATTGTTTTTAAATTCGCTCTTCGTATCTAAATTTATAATCTCTCGGGCACATAAAATCTGGAGATATGCAGTCTCCTCAGCACCAATCGTGAAAATATGTCGAACATTTCGGGACAGTTCTCTGATATTATGTAAAGCGTCAGTTATCTCAGCATCTCCATCATGCCACTCAATCCCATGATGATTAGTTGTCAGTCTATTGTTTGTCTCACGCCAGCAGGTAGAAAGGTCCAAGTACAGGTAAGGCGCATTTAAAACCCAATGCGAGAGAAATAAACCCTCAATATCAGCAACTGCAAATTCTTTTGGTAAAAACTTTCCATTTTTGCCACGAAAAGCTTGGATACTGATAACAATGTCCATGATGATTTCCCCACAAAAGTCTATCGTGTAATGATAAAGCAATCAAATGGGTATAATATTATATGTCAAGTTATTGGGAGTGGTGGGGGAATAACCTGTAGAGAGCGACACGTACAATATTTCATTTCCATTTATTTTCAGTTCACAAGGCAAAAGTTACAGATTTTTGTTTATCCACCCTCAGTCGTTTTTTTTCAATATCAATTGCTAAACGTACATCTTTAATAATCTTAAATGTGTATAATGTAACAAGTTGGCCAAAGAAATCAAAAAGCTTGTCGATATCGACATTTTTCAGTATAAGATTATTAGGGGTCATTTCGAACAACTGTTGAAAATTTTTGAAAATAATTTTTATCATGAAATCATGTGGTATGAACTTTTCTCTATTACACTGTGGAGTTTTTAACCACAAAAAATTGGACAAATGGTCAACAACTGCTTTTGTATATCCGTCTCCTGGTACATTTTTCAGATATTCTATACGTTGATTAATCCATATTGTACGCCATGACAGAGACCGTATAGTACTATCCAACATGTAGATATGAGCTCTCGCCACGCGGTCAGAGATGAGGATCGCTTTATACCCAGAATGTGAATGTGTAAAACTGATAATTATATCAGCACCACAGTACACCGATGCGAATTTTTCATCGTTGTCTGATGATTCAGATTCTTCAGAAAAATACTCCAGCATAAGTGGTATAGAAGCTGCCACGGTATGCCATTCCGAAGGAGTTGAAACAGGCTATTTTTATTTTGTGAAAACCGACAATTAAATGTGAATTTACCGGAGTCCCAAAGCCTTCACTCGGCGCGGCCTGGGTCCAGGGCTGCCGAGGTTCAAAACTTATTGTTTATTATTACTTTTAACAACTCTATGAATCGGGCGCCAGTTGATTTAACGTAAATCAACAACGTTTC
>NW_011887879.1:202802-211144 GCF_000806365.1 Fopius arisanus | reverse complement strand
TAAGCCTATATATTTTTTGAATCTTTATTAGTTTTAGATTTCCGGGGTCAACGGGCATGTCGACATGAAGGGAAAAATTAATACTTCCTTTAACAAACTCCCCCTTTTGACCTTCACGTCGACGGGAAACTTTCTTCACACCCCCGCCTAGCATGTGATACTGGAATTAGAAAACTCTTAAGGATCACATTATTGCTAAATTTTCCTCTCTCTTTCTCTCTTCCCACAGATACATATAGGTGGCTGACAACATGGGTGTATTTGGAACTGAAATTTATATTTATTATTGTTATTATTATTATTATTTATTTTTTTTTTTTACAGGTGTAATGATGTGTTTGTATTAGGAGGTAGATTACCAACGAAACTAGCTTAATGCAGACAAGTAGGTTTGAATTTTACCTAAGAAACAAGACTTATTTGATACCTAGTTTTCTAATGAAAAGAAACTTCTCTAAGGAAAAGTAACTGAAAAGTAAGCACTGATGCGTTTATTTAGGTGGTGCTAGCGACACTAAATCTTCACGATGATTGTGGAAGTGGATGTCGACAAAGGTGAAGTGACGTTGCTCCTTCATTTGCCTTGTCGATATTTAGTCGGGATTAGGACCGTGTACGTTTCTCCGTCTTTTAGCTCGGGATGTTCCCTGGTGATATCATCTAGGTTTTTTAGGACCTCGGGAGACTCGAGGGCTTGGATCGCCAGCTGCCTTTTTTCCGCCGAGAGTTGGGTTGGCGTTTTGACGTTCGGGCTTGCACGTTTTGGAGCCGCCATTAACGCATTTTCTCGAATTAAGAATTTGCGTAATTTGTTTGGGGCGTCCATGGGATCGTCAAACTTAATTTTTATTCGCTTTTTCAATTGCGAATCCTCTCCACCGATCATTGCTTGGTGGTCGCTGGGTACCAACCAGGCTGGCCACGTAGCGTAATTTAGTCTCTGCCAGTCGACACATCCTTTCCAGCGTATGTTGCAGTCCGGACACTCCGGACAGTAGAGGTCCAGATCTCGGGAGCAGCCAGGACAACGCTCCAGTGCCCTTTCATGTTCAATCCCGTGGGGGTATGGACAGTCTTCGGTGTCGAAACCTTTAGCACCGCAGTGGTGACAGAATCCTGGTCGTAGGGGTAATGCACAGTTGGTGTAGTGATGTTCCCTAGAGCCACAATTCACGCAACCGATAGTGTGTTGCTTACCCATCTGTGTGACATACGTCTGGGTGCTTCTGTCGACTTTCGTACCGTCCAGGCTGGCGACAAGTAATTTGGCGCGCTCGGTGACGAGGTGTTTCAGTTGGTCTTCGTCAAGCAAGTACTTGGGTTTGTCATGGGGGTCTGCGGTAACCTTGGTGAGGTTGAAGCTGGCGAGATAGGCTTTGAATGTGGGCCTTTTTGGTACATAGGATGGGTACACGACGACTGATGGAGCCAATTGCGCTTGTGGATCATCAGTTGATAGGATCTCCCTGGCAAGAGACGGGGATTTTTGTTTCGGAAGGTTTGCTCCCGGAAGCCGTCGACGTTTCATGTTCTCTAGGTCGATTTCTTTTTGGGTGAGAACAGTCCAAGTCTTATCCTCCTTTGGGGGTGATCTGCCTTGGATTTCAGCAAGCAGTAGAAGTGCCTCACGTGAAATCGGTTGACTTGTCGATTCTGGTATTGCCCCCTGTTGCCGGGGTGTCAGCTTCAGATCTTGAATGGTAAGTGGCTGGTTGGTTTGAACGCTCAGATCGGAGATACCTCTCATCAACTCTTGAGAGTCGTCGCTGCTAACATCTGTATCGGTGTCACTTCCGCAATCCATCTTAGTGTCGATCTTTCAGTAATATTTCCTGTGATTTGAAAATTATTTCTTTCTAAGGCTTCGTCGTGGTATCTTTAAATCGGTCACATAATACTTTCCTACGTTTTTACCGTTTTTGTCGACTAACTCCACTACCATAGGGCTACATAATTTATGAACAATTGCGGGACCGAGATAGCGATGCGCTAGCTTCGCATTGTACTTTTCTGCCTTGTTGCTCAATTTTTTATTGGGATAGTACACTTCGGTACCCTGCCTAATTTCGAATTGCTCCGGTCTATTTGTGTTAGCCTTGGCCAATCGCTTGTCGTTTTTCTTTTTCAACAAAATTTCTATTTTATGACGGAACTCGTCGAATTTGGTCATTCTCTCCGCCCACTTTTGTCGGATTTCATCGCTAGAGGATTCGCTGTCAATTATCCTAGGCTTATTTTTTACTATGGCTTCGCGTCCATGATTCAGGAAGAATGGGGAGATTCGTGTTCCGGCATGTGGTACGGAATTATATGCTAATTGAAGTTTCGCTAAATGGACGTCCCATTCTTTTTGGTCTTTAATTAGTACAGCCGCGATCATGGATTTAATGGTGTTATTTGCGCGTTCCACTGGATTAGCCTGTGGATGGTTCAGTGGCGTGGTGTGATGGATAATTCCGCGTGCTTGCAAATAATTCGACACATCTTTATTGCAGTATTCTTTTCCATTATCGGAAATCATAACCCGGGGGGTACCCCAACGATCGAACACTGAATCTAGAATCTTTACGATGGTTTCTCCTTTTTTATTTCGTGTGGGGTATATTTCAAGGTACTTTGTGCTTTGATCTTGAACAACAACGATATGACAATTACCCTTTTTCGATCTTGTGGTCATATCTGCGGTGTCGACGGCGATTTCTGACCAAGGAGTTTGAGTTGGCCTTACTGTCATCGGTCCGTGTATAGGGTTCCTATTACTTTTTACGAAGATGCATGTCTCGCAATCGAGGACGAATGATGTTACGTCGTTTGACATCCCCGGCCAATAATAGGTCTGCCGAATGCGATCTAATGTTTTATCTCTTCCAAGATGACCGGCTTGCGGTTCTTCGTGATTTTCTCGAAGGACGTCCAGGACCTTTTCGGGTCTAATAACGAGTTTCCAGGGATTTTCATCGTCTAAGATCGCTTTCGCGTAGTCTGGCCGATAATAAAATAGTTCGTCGTTTTGTATTTTCCATTCTGGGAATCTCAGGGGGTATTTTTCAACTAAGCCTCGTTTGGTAGTGTACCAATCTTGATCGCATATCGAGTTCAGTTTTATTCGATTTCTTATTGTTTCTTCTATTACTTTTTCCCATCCCAGCGGATCGACGTCGACATCAAACATTCGCGAGAGTGCATCGGGCGCTTCATTGAGGGTGCCGCGCTTATGTACGATTGATAAATCATGTTGTAGCAGATAAATGGCCCATCGCGCGAGACGACCGACAGGATTTTTTAAATTATATAGCCACTGTAGGGCTTGGTGGTCTGTTACGACTTTGAACGTCATCCCCTCAAGATAGCACCGCAGCTTCTCTACCGCCCAAACAACGGCTAAACATTCCTTTTCTGTCGTTGTGTAGTGAATCTCGGCTCCCCGCAATGGTCTACTAAGTGCTTCGATTAATAATTCTTTTCCCGTGGCTGGATCTTCCTGAACTAAGATTGCTCCCAAACCGAAATCGCTAGCGTCCGTATATAATATGAACGGTTCCCCGGGCATAGGAACGTACAGCCGGGGTATGTCGATCAAGGCTTGTTTAGTTTCCTCGAATGCCTTTTTCTCGACGTCCGTCCATTTCCACGGCGTTCGGGGACTTGTAAGTTTGTTTAACGGGCCCTGGATTTTGGCAATATCTTTTAAATGTCGATGATACCAATTTACTAATCCATTAAATTGCCTAAGCTGTGTACGGTCTTGGGGTACCGGATAGTCGATTATGGGTTGAATCTTCTCGGGGTTCGGCCGCATTCCATGTTTATCAATTAAGTATACCTAAGTATTTTACCTCCCGGCAAGCGAAGACGCTTTTTTCTCGATTTATCTTTAGTTTTGCCTCACGTAAAACATCGAATAAAACCGACAGCAATGAGAGATGTTCGTCAAGATTTTCACTCACGACGATCCAGTCGTCCAGGTAAACGAATACTTTATCGATCCAATAATTTGGAAATTTTCGCTCCGTAATCAATTCTTTAACGCGTCTTTTTAATTTGTCCATTAGACGTTGGAAAGTCGATGGAGCGCCCGTTAGGCCATAAGGCATTCGTTGCCATTCTAACAAGCCTTTTCCCTCAACGACAAACGCGGTGTATTTTTGGCTCTTTTTGTCCATGGGGATTTGATGAAATGCCTCGCTCATATCTAACGTGGAGATTACTTTCGCTCGATATAATTGCGATAAAATCGATCCCATTTGAGGCAATGGGTACGCGGGTTTTTTAGTTTTCCGGTTCAGGATCCTGTAATCGATACAGAAACGCAGGCTCCCGTTGGCCTTTGGGGCTATCACGGGCGAGCTTGCCCAGTCACTGTTGCTCCATGTCACGTACCCTTTTTCTAATAGCCGATCAACCTCTTGATCAATAAAAGCGCGAATTACCTCACTGCGTCGATATGGCTTTTGCTTGTGTGGTATTGGGTCATTTAACTCGATTTCGTGAGTAATTAAACTCGTTACCCCTGTCGATTCTTTTTCGAACTTTGCAAATTCATTGTCCAAGAATTCCCTGAGGATATTCGTTTGTTCATTCGACAATGTTCTCAACTGTGTGGGGAAAACACATCGGTGGGATAGGGGGTAAGAGAATTGACTTCCCGCTAGTGTCCACTCTCTTTTGATCGGATCTAATATGACTTTAAACGCTAATATAAAATCCATCCCCAAAATAATGTCGCTTGATGCGCCCGGGAGGATGCTAAACCACTGTGGTCCATACACATCTCCTATGTCGATGACGAAACAGGTACCTCCCTCACTTTTCACGATTGAGCTATCTCCCAAGCAGATTCCTGTGGTTGATGTCGAATCGGGTACTACATCTTTGATTTTCAAGACTTCGACGAGTTTAAATGCTTTCGGACTCATATAGGTTCGTTCGCTCCCGCCATCGATAATCCCTTTTAATTCCTGACCGAAGATGGAGATTGTTACATCGGCTTTTACTAGCTTTCGCGGTTCTTTTATGCCGTTTTCGTCTCGAAAAATACGTCGTTGTGTTAGTCGACGTATTGCGTCGGGTGTTAGCGTGTTAGGTCTCCACGTTTTCAAGGAAGTGGCGCTTTCTATATCCGGTGGTACTTCCATTTGATCGTATGTATTTCGTCCACGGATTATCGATAGTTTTGTTACGGGAACGTTCGAGACAATATTTGCGGCGGTTTCGTCCTCACTTTCCGAACATTCATATTCGTCTTCGGTAATATTATCAATCTCCAGTGAGGTACATGTTGTTATTTCCGCGTTTTCTTCACATAGATGAAGAAGAGATATTGACTCTATTTTTTCCGATGTGCCCGCGAGTGACTTTACTTCATTTATCCTTATTTCATCGGCAGTTCTCGCGGGAGCTGCTTGCTCAGTTTTTTCCTCTGTGTTGCCCTTTGTTACGGTGACGCGAGGGACGTTCTCCGGGGGCATTACTCGTTTTTTGAAATTGTAGGGCACTTGTCGTTAGTATGGCCCACCCGTCGACAAATGTGGCATACCTCCTGCCTCTCGGCAGTACAAAAGCGTGAACTATGCCCCATTTCTCCACAGTTGTAACAAAATACTTTGGACCAGTCCTTTGAGGGTTCAAATCTTACTTTTCGATACTGTTCAATTTTACCGGGGTTCTCTTTCGCTTCATTATTCTTTTTATCGAATTTCGCGAGATTCTGTTCGAGACGCTTCCTAACCATCGGTTTCGAATCCTTTCCTTTCGAGGTATGATCCCACTTTTTATTTTTCACGTCCAAGGCGTTCAAACTAACCGGCTCATCGTCTTCAGATTCGTCGGTGGACCTGACAGTATTTTCCCTTTCTACCTCGATTTTTTCATCCTGTATTGAATTTAACCCGATTTTCGGCCTCGTGAGCCTCCCCTTCCTCTGATCGACAACTTGTTTGAAGATATCACCCCGTAAATTAGCGAATTCAAGAAAGTTGTCGTAGTTTTCTATTTTCAAACCTAAAATTTCGAGAGCAATTCGCGGATTGTATTTTCTTATTATTTGATCGATTTGTTTCTTGAATGTTGGGGGATTCCTCATTCGTTCAAAAAGAAAACGTGCTCGATAAGTGAACTCCGATAAGCCCTCGCCCTTTTCGACTTTTAATTCTCCTACTTCCGAGTAAAGATCCATGTCGTCTTTCTTTACCGCCCAATTTTGTCGAAACGCTGTCGCGAAATCTTTCCAGGTTCGCCATTTCACCTTGTTAATTAAATACCACGAGCGGTAGGGGCCTTCGAAGATGGCTGACAGGCATAAATCTTTATTTATTCCGGTTGTGTCGAGTCTTTCTATTAGAATCAACAAGAACTGATCGGGATCTTTTTCAGTTCCGGGAAAATTTAATTTCCAATCAGTCACTAAGCGTGTAACCTTTATTCCAGTGTCCATGTTCCATGGTCGAGACACGGGTTCTGGCAAGGTAGGACCTGACGGGTTCCCTCCGAGATTCTGAATTTCGCTTGAGTCGTATTCTTGTAACGATAAGCTACCCTGCCTTGATATTACGTCTTGTTCAATTGCTCTGAAAGGCGAGTAAAAAGAATTTTCTTGCCTCCCGAGCATCTGTTGAATAGTGGGTTGTGTATGAGACACGTTTTGTTGTCCCGTTTGATTTCTTTGAGGATTATTGAGTTCCCTACTAGAACGCGAAATTTGTTGACATTCCTCCGTGTCGACAAATTGTTCCCTAACGAAAATTCTACCATCTGGTAGAGTGTACGATATTTGTATCCTATGCCTATTTGCATTCCCTGTATTATTTTCGGCGAAGTGGACCTGCCTTAATTCCCTTTCGACAGTATTTCCACTTTCATCCAAATCAATTTCAGGTCGGAGTCCAGACGCTCTTTCCTGATTTCCCGATCGCGGTGGCACGAAAGCCCCCCTTATCCCTGAAGGGTCCAATGCACTTCGCGAATTTCTTGTCGCTGATTCAGTCGAATCCCCTCCAGACGGGGGAGTCTCCTCGGGCAGCGCCCCGTTCCCTGTATTCCCATTTATTTCTCTCCTCTTCCCTTGGAGATTTTCTCTAATATTCTCTTGGAGATTTTCTCTAATGTTCTCTTGACTCTGCCCGACAATTATTTCTATTAACTGTTCCATTTTCAATTTTATATCTGCTATTTCTTTCCCGTGATCCCCGAGTTTATTTAATTTATCTTCAATTCTATTTAGTCTTGTCTCGTATTCTATCGGAATACTGAGGGTAGGCGACGGTGTTATTCGTACCCCCCTCCCCCTTGTACTCATCATTGGGGTTCCTACTCTGTGCAAGTTTGGCGCCGTATTATTTTGTGTATTATTTATTTGAAGGCCTTCTGTCGACGCGTTTTCCTCCATTATATTTCCTGGGAGTGTTTCTCCCTCTTCGTTATTTGTTGTTATTGTAGTATTTAATCGCGACCTAGTCACTCTATTCGTTGGTGGAATGGTTTTCCTGGTTTTTTGTGGCGGAGAGAAAAACATCGACGTCATATTATCTCATTACGGCTACACGATTTGCCCAGGCAATTTCAAAAAAATTCGTTTATTCAAAATCTTCTAGTTGCAATAGTAACTGTTTCGACAATATCGTCGGGGATCGGGTAATTTAAATTTCTTTTTCCCAATTATTATCGAGCAACAAGGCTAATTTTAACAACAGACGGATAAAACGCGCCGAATTACTCGATTGTTTATTTTGAATTTAATCAGGGCAACAGACGGCCTCAATTAATATTTGGTGTTTGTGGAGAGTCGACAAATTTGATAGTACATTTACATATAATTCAAATACATTTACATTTAATTCAAATACATTTACATTTAATTCAAATACATTTACATTTTATTTCCTATTTTAGAAAAGATTTGAGAGTGAGAATAAAGTGAAATGAAAAGAGAAAAGAAAGAAGGACAGAGATTAGGTCTATTCAGCCGTTTCCTAGAATGTAAACACTGTGAGTGGTCAGTCGCACTCGCAGTCGAAATTTAACGCTTTATCCTCTCTCTCTAACACACTGTGTAATTTATTCCTTTTATAAAATTTTTCTTTTAACACTTTAATTTTCTATAAAAATGTTTCTCACTATTTTTATTAACAATTTCCAACGTGCCCCACGTCGGGCGCCATTTGAAACAGGCTATTTTTATTTTGTGAAAACCGACAATTAAATGTGAATTTACCGGAGTCCCAAAGCCTTCACTCGGCGCGGCCTGGGTCAAGGGCTGCCGAGGTTCAAAACTTATTGTTTATTATTACTTTTAACAACTCTATGAATCGGGCGCCAGTTGATTTAACGTAAATCAACAACGTTTC
>NW_011887879.1:198483-202452 GCF_000806365.1 Fopius arisanus | reverse complement strand
TAAGCCTATATATTTTTTGAATCTTTATTAGTTTTAGATTTCCGGGGTCAACGGGCATGTCGACATGAAGGGAAAAATTAATACTTCCTTTAACAGAGTTAACGTGATCACTGTCCGGAGAAATGTTGCAATTATCCGAACTACTGTTGTGAACACGCCTCCTTCAGTCCACTGTAAACCGGTGGTCACTTGTTTCGGATGTACTTTATTTATTGACAAAATATCGGGCAGTAACAAAGGCTTGTCCGTGAAAGTTCCTACTAATTTTGATTGCTCCGTCTTTTGTTTCTTCATCACGGGCGGTCTAGCCATTGTGCCAGCAGACATATGCTTCGGGTCACATTTACGCTTACTGCTGACCGTTTGCGATGATAGACCGTCTAATTTTCCTTCAAATAATGGCATCTCCTGGATAGCCGTATAATGTCCCGTAGATATGGGACTCATGGCGTTAATACACGCGTTATTGTCAAGCGCGAAAGAGATGTCTGACATGATTCTCTACGTCTGAATATGGTTTCAAGAGCAACAAAGTTTTATATCCAAGTGTAGATGTAGTGGGCGGTGAGGGACGCATGCGTGATAGTATCAATAATGGTATTGCAGCATAAATGGTAAGTATCTTTTCAATATTATTTTATCTCTTTTAATCGAGAGTGGTGCATCTAAAAACGCGGGGGGTGTTGCACCGGATATACCGCTATTGTGCTAACACCAGCTACCGCACAGTGGGTGTTTATACAAATGGGCCTCTTAGCCCGTGCTATTTGATTTTCTACCGAAGGTAGCTCAATACCGAGACAACACAGGTGTATAGTCGACTAATACATCTTTGAAAGTTGACAGCTTTTCGATATTAATATCCGGTTTGAATGTTTATAGACAGATTAATGAGTGTTTCCAAGATATGTGGTGAGGTGCACTTTATTTCAATTCGTAGTTCATTCACCATTCTCATCATGTTAACCGCGAACTGCTCTTTCAGTGATTTTGAAAGTGCAGAAGACATCTTTCGTCAATACCTGACTTTTCGCAAAAAATTGTGTCGTGATGGTGTGATGGTGTTGGTGATGATGCACAACAGAACATGTCGTATGAATCCAGACTTCGCATTATACGAGCGGCCGATCCACGTGATTATTATGCCCGAAGATATGCTCTGTAATATGCTCTGTAATAGATCTGACTTATCGAGCTGATATCGCAGGTTAAGAGAAGAATGCGCCATATATGTTAACGGCTCTGAAGGGTTGAATGCAGAAATGAGGGTCTGTATCTTGCGCACACCACCAACTCTTCTAAACATAGCATGGGCCTCACTGTTGAGTCATATTTCTTTCGGAGTAAGTCCTGAAGTGGTGCATGTTCTCGTAGAGTGTTCAAAACGTCCCACAAAACTAATGGACAGTGTAGGCCTGCGAAGAACCATGCCTAATGAATACTATTCTGTCCAAAATGTTGTCAAGAATACACAGTGTGTGACACCCCGTTTCCTGGCGCCTGTAGAGTATACTTTCTTTTGGGATGGTAATAAAGTGAGACAATAGGGAAGGAAATTTTGTCAGTGATGTCTTCGACAAATATATTTTCTCTTCTATTATCCCTTATCCTTACCACTCTTGCATAATTTTCACTGACTTTTCCGAAACACAGTTCACCTTCCAAGCCGATCACTTCGCAGACGACACACCCAACGACATCATGGACGCATATTTAGGAAACCCCATGTTTGGTAAGTTTTTGCAAATACAGTTTTTGCATATACAGTCCGAGATAAAATTGTACACCCAAATAACTATTGAATGTGGGTAGTAATCGAAAAATCTTTCAAATACAAGTTGTAGGGCTCCAAGTGGGAAAAATAATGAGGTATGTTTTGAGCATTTACGTCTTCATGTTTTTATGGTACAAGCATAAGTTCATTTTTTTCATATGAGATCAAAAATTTTCTTGTAACAAAAGTTGTTGTACTCGATAAGATGAATCTAATGATGTCACATATAATGTGTTTTTTATGCTTTCTGAGCTTAAAAATACTAAAAATGGAACTTGTCAACGATATTCCAAATTCAGACACGATAAACAGAAAGTGGCCTTTAAATAAGAACCAGTAAACACCAAAGTGTAAATACCAGAGCTATCTGGTGTACCTTAGTGTTTATTGTTTCTTAGTTAGTACGAATCGGGTCATTATTGAGTTCAGATTATTTCTGAGTGATTTCGCGTATCATGGTTTATTCCGCAAATAAATTTGTGGATATTCTACTGGTTTTGGGACAATGCCGAGGTGCATATCGCGCGGCTGCTCGATTGTATCGACAACGGTACCGAAACCGATTACGTCATCCCTCAGCTTCATGCATTCGGATTATCGAGAGAAATTGTCGAAGAGGAAGAGTTCTGCAACGACGACAACGACAACAACGCATGAATCCTGACAATCCTCGTACGCTTACCGTTTTGGCCATGGTTCACATGAACCCTCACATCTCTTTAAGAGAAATTGAAAGAGATTCAGGTATTCCACGAAGCACAGCACACGATATTTTGAAATCGAACCGTTACCATCCATATCATATCAGATTGACACAAGCACTGTCTGCACAAGATAGACAAAATCGTGTTGCTTTTTGACACTGGGTCATAAGGATCTTGAACGAAAGTCCCGAGTTTTTCCAAAATGTCCTTTTCAGTGATGAAGCGACGTTTAAAAGTACTGGCGCATTAAACTGCCATAATTCCCATTATTGGTCTATGGAAAATTCTCGCTGGACTCAGCACATTGACCACCAGCATCAGTGGAGTGTAAATGTGTGGTGTGGCATTGTTGATGGGCAAGTGATTGGGCCGTATTTTTTCAACGGAACAGTCACCGGTCAACGCTATTTACAGTTTTTACAAGATGACCTCCCAGTTTTATTGGAACATGTACACTTTGACACAAGACTAAGAATGTGGTTCCAACAAGACGGTGCGCCACCGCATTTTGCACTTTGTGTAAGGAATTATCTTAATGTTCTGTTTCCTCTTCGTTGGATCGGCAGAGGTGGCCCTGTTCTTTGGCCTCCGCGATCACCTGATCTAACTCCACTTGATTCTTATTTATGGAGCTACATTAAAGATGTAGTCTACAAAAATCGACCAACGACTGCAGAAGACATGAAAACACGTATCAGAGGCGCTATTGCCAACATTCCTCAACAAGCGCTTCGAAATGTTGTGCAGAGTTTCCGACGTCGACTTGAGTTGTGTCTTGAAGTGAATGGTGGGAACAGTGAGCACTTGTTGTAACGTCTTTCTAGTAGAACAATCCATTGGCGCCTTTTTGTTTCTCCTTTATTTTTCTGTTTATCGTGTCTGAATTTGGAATATCGTTGACAAGTTCCATTTTTAGTATTTTTGAGCTCAGAAAGCATGAAAAACACATTATGTGTGACATCATGAGATTCATCTCATCGAGTACAACAACTTTTGTTACAAGAAAATGTTTGATCCCTGTAAGAGTATTTTTCCCGGGTCAACACCCCGGGATAATCCTCAAACTATTCTGGCTGCCGCCTCTATCGTTCACGATTGGGCGCCAGCCAGGTTTTTCTGGAAAACCTGACGGAAAACCAGCCGCGAAGGAATTTCGTCAACTCCGCGGACTTTCGGTGGCGGGTCTCACAATGCCGAGCCAGCATCAGCATGACACGGTAGAGTGGGCGAGGTTCACCAACGTACGAGTAACTTCAATCAGTAACTTCTGCCGTGCTTACGGCATCGTCAACGATATCTTTAGGGGAACGTATCCCTCAGACTCTCGTGGAGGGATATGACCACCCCTCTCACGTGGTAATCTCTCCTCTGGGGTGACTCAACCCCAGACAAGAGACAGATTACCTGCGAATCCTTCTCACCCCGCAGGGCGCCGAACTGCTCGAGGCACATGCGACGTAGGTATCCGGAGACCTTTCTCACCCACCTAAC
>NW_011887879.1:146291-190728 GCF_000806365.1 Fopius arisanus | reverse complement strand
CTACAAAATTTTTTAATTGTATTACAATGATGTACAAAGGTCCTACTATTGATCTAAATAAAAAAACTAATGAATTTTCAATTATGTGGTGCCAACTACCAGTCACCGCCAGGGAGCGCCATGTGGTGGCGCGTTTGAAAAGCAGACTGTCACGGGTGGCGCCATCTGGTGGCGGGTTTGCGAAGTAATATCCAGAACCCCCCTTTAATAGCTACTAGCGTCGAGTCATTCATCCTGGTGTTGATTATGAAGAGAGGACTGATGAGTCTTTCCGAGAACAGAGTAATCCCGAGCATCATACAGGTGTTTCTCCCTTGTTGAAAATCAAACCGGCTGTTAACATGGTCTCTATGTTCGTTGTCGATTTTATGCATTTGGTGTGTTTAGGGAACATGAAAAAATTATTAAACTACTGGATTTCAGGTAAACTATCAAGAACAAAGTTAAGTCAGACAACTCAATTGCTTCTCTCCAAATACTTGGTGAGCTTGCAGACACAAATTCCTTCAGAATTTCAAAGGACAACCAGATCTTTAATCAATTTTGAAATGTTTAATGCAGTGGAATTTAAATTTATTCTCCTTTATGCCGGACCTGTTATCTTTAGAAAAATTTTATCTGACAACATCTATAAACATTTTCTACTGCTTCACGCAGCATGCAGGATTTTGTGCTCGAAAGACACTGCTGTGAGAAACTGGGAATGCGCTAGGCATTATCTGAGGAAATTTATTGTATTAGCACCAAAACTATATGGAAATACTATTTTGATTGGAGTTACACACAATCTAATTCATTTAGCTGATGACGTAGGGTATATGAAATGTCCCCTTTACCATATTCCTGCATTTCCATTCGAGAATGCGCTTGGGAAAATAAAAAGGCTGCTCAGATCAGGCAACAGACCTCTCGCTCAAGTATGTCGTCGGCTAAATGAATTATTTTTTTCCAAATCTCGAAAGCCTTCCTCTGTATCTCCCATCACAAAAATATTAAAGAGTCTCTGTGCTGATACGAACGGAAAAATTATCATCAAACGTTTAATTTATAAAGACATCATTCTAACACCAACATCACCAAATAATACCGTACTTCTGAATACTGGAATCATCTTAGCTATTGATGAAATGTATCTCCCGCCTCATGGAACACTTCATAATATACACATTCGAGGAATTGAATTAGTTAAAACAAAATCGATTTTCATGTACCCGTGTGACTTTAACGATCTCAACATGTGGTGTGTCCATAGAAGTATGACAAGACAATTGACTCATAATTTGAATTCTGTATCACAAAAAATGGTAACTTTTGACATGAGCGATGAAAAAAGGGAGAGGATTTACACAATGCCATTATTACATATGTAATTCTCGGACATTACAATAATTTTCATGCATTTTTCATGCATATTCTATGCATTTATATTGACCATCATTTCTTTTGAATAAACTGTCTTGAGATATTTTGAATTTACGTTTTCACTCTTTATTTCGATTTCATTTCAAATTGTTTTCTTTTTCCATTCCTAGAGGGCCCTTTTGTCATACATTCTACAGGCATGGCGACTATGCAAGCTGCCCCTGCAATCGTATTGTTTTAACAAACTTGACTATATGCAGGCTAAATTTGACAGTTTTTTTTCAATCGAATTCATTTCTTATGGAAATAAATTTGCTTCCTTGAAAAATTCGTATTTTCATTTATAAAACGATCGATTTTACTCTGTGACACGTGTTCTCCGTAACCGGCACAACGCAGTTCGTGGTGTTCCTCCTTTTATCTTGCCTGGAATCCATTCATTATCATTAGACGGAAGGTAATTATGCATTAAATCAATTCACTTTCATCACAGGGAATAAATTACATCGTCTTGATTTGAAGGAACAGAAAAATACGAAAACAACGAGATATAACCTCACACCTGCGTTATTTCTATGATTCAAGCATTTTGGTTCTTACTGCATTTCAATATCCATAGCATGACTTAAAGTATGAGATATTTTCAGATCATTTTCAGGGAAAAAAAAATTAATATCGGATTGTCTATATTTTTCGTGGTGACTCTGTGTGCATAAACGATTACATAATAAAAAATATTCCAAGCATTCAAGGCATTCCTTCAACAAAACCTATTAAAAAAATTTAGTATATGTTTCGCCATGTGTCATACAATTGTTGAACAGTTCCAGTAATGGAAATAACGCTAAAAAAAGATAATTTCGTTGAAATTAGTCATACATCAATGCTCAGTACATCAAAATGGCGCTAAGTTGGACACGGCGTCTTGGCACCCAACAGAGTCTCTGCAGTGGCCGGCTTATGCGGCGTCTTGTCACGTGTATTGTGCTATCACTTGCGGATTCTCTTTTCATTTTATTTGATGATTACCAATGTAATCAGACGAAGTTTCTTTTCAAGTGAACTAGTGAAAGTTTCTTCAATTGAAAAAAGCATAATTTGTATGGATTCGTGCGTTAGCCAAGCTCTGGAACGTTCAGTCATCTTTCCTTCAGACACATCCAAATATCATTAAAAAGTAGTATGACTTTCCATGAATTTCCATTAGAGACAATAGAGTTCTTTACCTACAACATTCCCTCCATAGAAAGTCCATTGAAAGATTTCAAAATGTTTGATAGATGAGAATCACCTAATGCTTAACCCCTAGACCCACCTAACCTCAAATGTTTCTGTCATTTGTTCTTTCAACTCTCGGCCAATGCCAATTGTACCTTTAAATTGTATTTTATATGGCCTGATGTTATGTGCTGCATGTTTATAGATGAGTGTCACAATATCTCCGAAATATAAGTGTGTCGTTTTTCCTCGAGACAAAGGGCGACTCAAAAGTATGGATGGGGTACCATCAAAATGGATTTTTTACGACAAGAGCGTTGAGAAATTATTCTGTTCCTACCCGGAAATTCCGTTGAATAATAATAACAGATATGAAGAAATACTACAGATGATAAAAGCCAATGAAGGTCAAGACAAATTTTGGCCAGTTCATGAGGTGGAGATTCGTGGAGTTGCAGGTAAATAACTTCTCAATAATATTCAATTATATTGCCTCTCATCTAATTGATTTATTTGATGTGTACCACATTTCATCAATTGCGGGCATCATCTGGCTTTAAAATTTTTATTTTTTTCAAAAATTTTTACACTAATCTCCAATATATAAACTAAGTGTTTTGAATTTTTAGATTTTGAACATAATTAGGAAGGGATAAAAAATTATAAATTTTCATTTCATTTTCATTGGACTACACTCCTCTTTTATTTATAGACAATAAATTATCGGAATGCGTAAAAAAGAACGGTTTCGTTTGTTTTCGTAATATATTTTAGGAAATAATTATCGGAATAATTTCGTTTCTCCTGAAAAAACTGTTATTCATCTTCATTAGATTCTTATGAAGAACTGGAAGAGAAGTTATATATCCTGAGTAAGCAAAGCTTCGCATTTTCTTCGGACACTGATGTTTCTCCCAAAAAGAGGGAATTGCTTGAGAAACAGAAATATAAAAACCAAGTAGTTGGGAGTAGCTCTGCTGAAATAACTCAGATGTTCGACGATGCACGACAGAATTTAAAAAAAAAAGAAAATTCATCAAATTCAAAGCAGAAACTGCGGGGCACTACTAAACACATAACTACATTCAAGCAGGTCCATGACAGTCTTTCTGCTGGTTCTGATTTTGAAAAATCTGCGTCATCTACAGATGGGAGTACAACCACCTTTTCGGTCTCCCCAACTTCTGTTGCCACAAAGAAACCGGCAAAACGTAGACTAGTGAATCTAAATCGTTCTTCAGACCCATCTTCATCTCCTGAGTCTCCACAGAAGAAAAGAATTAAAAAACCTGAGAACCTCACTCGTTCTGGATCCACCATATCGACTAATATGATTGATTCGCCAAACAATGTAAATAGCATTATTCAGCATTCGGGAAGCGTGCAAGTTGACAAATTGATGGACAAGATCTCTGTACGACCCCACCAACGGGGGAATCAAAAACTCATAACATCGACTCCAAAGAAGATATCACGACAATCCGTAGCACCTACAAAAGTTTAAAAACTCCAACGTTCTCAATTACCGCCAACATCAAATAATTCAATGAGCTCTTTATCACCTGTGCATCCTGAGACTTCTCCTAAGATAGTGAATGCCTCTAGTCCCAGATCCCCACTGGAGGATATTGGGAATCGACTCGTCTCGGAAAGGAATTTGGATGAATATCTACAAGGTTTCTCCAACATATTTTCGTCAAATAATTCCAAAAACCCTCCCAAGCCGAAAGAATCAACGGTCTCATTCAGAGTTGCCAGATGGCGAATTTTTTGAAAATGTTTTTTTGATTTTAAACAATCCCAATCAAGCAAGCCCAGCCGATAACGCGAATGATTGACACTTTTGAAATGGCCTAGTTGATATCTAATTCGAAGCTTGCTATCATCTATCCCATTCTTGAAAAACCAAAAACAATTTTTGGAAAAAATCGCCATCTGGCAACCCTGGTCTCATTCTCAAACCTTGCTAAAGATTTAGAGAGAGGTGGATTGAAACATGAAGGTACGTTTCATTTACTTCTTCACTTTGATTTCAATTTGATAATGCGTAACTGGCAATTGGGAGAACCATTGGGAGTTCCATTTAAGATCTTTGTTTTAGTGATTTCCGAAAATGAATATTTTTTTTGGGGAATACAAACTTTTATTCTTCTTAATTGAATTATTTATCTTTTGTATCATGAGAAAAATTGCATTCTCATTCATAGAGATTACGTTTATCAGGCAGTTCCTGAAGTATTCCAGAAATATCAACATATGGGCGAAACATTTCGTGGGAAGAAAAATTCCATTCCTGGTCATTTTTTCAGACACATTCGGCTTTTAAAAGACAATAAAATCGTAGAATATTCTCGTTGCATTATCCTCCAGCTATCTAACAAGAGGAATGCTTTTGTTCGTAAGATTTACAATTGTCCCATTATTTGATAGTCAGTCTTTTTCCAAATTTCCAATTTGTTCATTTGAAAGATGCAGTAGCAGCTCAGGATAATTTTTCTTTCATTCTTGTTGAGAAGGGACCTTACGAGACATAATGACCAATTGCTATCGCCAGGTGATCATGAATGGTCAAAGAATAAATAGGCTCAAGGGGCAAATTGTCGAATTAAAGAATGAGATCGTTAATATCAGGAATGCCCCCCGCCGAAGTCAAATGGATGATGGCTTTAAAATTGATTCTGAAGGGGATGAAGTTCGAGATGGTTTCAAGCTCCCTTGTAAAAATTTAGAAGAGTTGAAAATCTTTGACAGACAACTGCAAGAGGATCAAGCCTTCCGGAAAAAGATTGTGAGTTTTCTAATCAGTAGCATCGTTTATTCCATTGTTACAAAAAAAAAAATTCATGGATATTTGACTATGAATTTCCAGTGGAGTGTCACTGAAAGTGATTGAAAGATTAAAAAATTATGAAATTTCAGGTTTTACTGAAAATTCAGGGAAATTCCAGAATTTTAAGTGGCATGAAGCTGAAGATTTCTTGATAAATTTAAATTTACGCCCTAATATGAATTTCCAGTGTCAAATTCCACTGAATTTTCCATAAAATCCGAAATTTCGTGATTTCTCACGCCCTTAAATAGCATTCAGTGTCGCGATTCTCGAGATTTAGAAATATATTCACCCAAATTTTCTGATTGCTATGCATTTTCAGGGGAAAATGCAACAGAAATTTACAGTTCTATTCGATTTTTCCGTTCAATTTGACATTTTTAATCCCAACATGTTCTGAAATTGCAATGAAAGTGCGACACGATAAAAATTTCTGGAAATTGCCACGGAAAATCCAGACCAATATTTTTACCAATGCTGCCTCGAAAACTATAAAATATAGGCATTTTCTTTTTGTAGTGTCTGAAGATTTATCGGGACGTTGATAAAGAACGTTCAATATCTCGAAACTTGGGCGAAATTATTCGTAAATTGATCACGCAGAATGTGGCTGTTCAGATAACTCCCCTAAAAAAGACGGAGGGCAAAGAGGTGTTCAAAGAACTGACATTGTACGCTTGCCTCGTTGGTATGGTCATGTCTATTAAAATATTTATCTCCTTATAGTGATCACTGCTTGAGTTCAAAATACTATATTTCGTAACTAGTGCGAAAAAGTAGTTTTTGGTGAGCAGGAGGCGACCAACTAAAAAAGCGAATGATATAGTCCTCCGAGCCACGAATCACTTTTTTCACGAGTTACGAATAAAATTTTTCGCATCACAAAGTTACTTACATTATGTTAGTTACTTTTCCGACCCATTGCAATGAAAAATAATAACTTGACACTTTTTTCCTTAGCTGTTTTCGGCCACAAATATGGATCGAAGAAAGAACCACTAGATTATAAGAAGTTCAATAAAGCATTAGGTGGAGTCTTGAACAATTCAAAAGATTGGAATGGTGGACGTCGACAGCGAGGGAAACGAGCAATGCCGCAAAATGATAATAATCCGAAGCCGAACGACGAATTCTTCGAAGGAATTTTCCAGGAAGAATGAAACTTTTTATAAACGAATGAGGCAAATACGGCGTGACTGAGTTGTCCAAAAAATTGAAAGTGGACTGTTTGCAGTAATTAATAATTATGACAAATATTACTAAATGATGTTAATGTTTAATGTTTGAAAAAGTTTACAGTTTTTACTGAATTGTTTCGTTCGTGTAGGACTAGAAAAAAAGTTTATTAGTATTATTAAGAGAAATTTATGGAGTTTAAGGAACTGTAACAATTAAACTAGTTTCTATCATTACAAATTAATTTTGGTTTCCATTTTTTATCACAGCTGATCGCCGTACTCGGTATGATTACTGTCTACATCATCTGGCCCGGATCATGTATTACCGGACTCGGCACGAATAAGGTCAACATCGTCCGGCCGGGATCATGTATTGCCGTACTCGGCTCGAATACGGTCAACATGGCCCGGCTCGGATCATGTGAACGCGTAACACATTTGATCGGGGCCGGATCAGGCTGACCGAACTAGCACCGAATGTTACGTTCGGCATGCCGTACCAGGCCTGTAAAATTGCCTTATGAAATTTCTAGTAGGGTGGCCAATTGTAACAATTGATTTCCTTGAAGGTTTTCCTCCGTCTTTCTCGTCATCAACCTTCAGATTCTGAGCATCTATTCTCTCTCTTCTCAGTCTTTTATTCTCCATGTTCTTTTCTTTTGGCTTATGACGAACAGCTCATGCAATTTGTGGATTTTTTTTTCTTTAAGATCGTTCGTCCCATTTGAAATTAAGCCGGATAAGCATTTAATGGAATAAATGGCGTTAACTGACGCATAGATCCGTATGACTGTGTCAATTATAGCCACTTATATTTTTGCACTGGAAATTGTATTTGAATTATATCAAAGATTTTTGTTGCTAAAATATATAGCTAGTAATTGGCGTAGATCATTTAAAAAATGAAACAGATCGCTCTAACCTTCCGTAGAGGAGCCACACCAATTTTAATAAGTTCAGCGCCTGTAATTTAATAAAAACCACTTCCTAAGCTCGAAAACGTATTCTTTTTGGCGATAGAGGGTAGGAAATCACACTCTAGAGATTAATGCGAAGCATTTGTCGGTATAAAAAAAATTCTACGTCGATAAAATAAAAAATTTGCCGAAAGTGGCATTAATGGAGACAATGGCAATAATAGGAAAATAGGCAATAATAGAAGAAATTTTAGATATTTCATCTTCGGAATGGTGTTTGGGCAGTAGGTGTATCTCTGCAAAAGCAAGGAAGCCTTCGTCGAAATTAATGAAGGCATCATCTGAAAACTGGATCTTGCCGATAACGTTTCAACGGAAATCACCATGAAAGGAACTATTCAGACGACATTGGAAGTTGCAACTAAGTGAACAAAGGGAAAAAAATAATATATTGTGCATCTAGAGAAGAAAGAGAGCCCTTCCTACACGCGTCATGTTTGCCACCCGAGCGAAGCGAGGGCAGACACGCGTGTGAGTGAGGACTTTCTTCCCTCTCGTGATGCACATACAATTTTTTCCCCCAGCGAGGTGGAAAGTTCGTTAAACTTTTTTTTTATTAATTGAGAAAGACCCCTTTTGTGACATGACATTTTCGCGGGGAATGGAAAATGCCTATTACCTTCGCCCTACTTCCTCTGAACCTAATAAAACGTGCGACAATTTAAATCAATGGGCGCCAGGTAATTTCTGACCGGAATTACCCAACCAGAAAAATCCGTAATTCTAAACTTAACTAACCTCGATATTCGTTGCATCGAAAATCGTACCTCAAACCTCTAAAACACTAACTCAAAAATGTACACTAAAATCAAAAAAAGAAACCTGAAGGGAGCGGAAAGGATAATTAGGCCCTTGGGGAAAGGTGACGGTCCTGGAGTCGCTCAGTGTGCCAGTTGTGGAGAGAGGGGTGGGCCGTAGATGGGGACAAGGTCACTGCAAAAATCGGGTTAAATACGGGAAAAGAAGTCAAGAAATGAATGAACGCAAAAATTGTCCTTACGTGTTCCGCTATTGCAGGTCAAAATTCAGTATAAGAATGCCAATCAATGATAAACATATATACTGGACTATTCTGCTTCCAAATTTTATTAGCAATTTTAACTTTCTCTAAATATTAGCCTTTCAGCCAAATTCCCAAATACAAATTTAATTCTCCCCTTACATGATCGCGGAATATGAATTTTCTAACAAAAACCTAAATACAATTTCAATTGTCCCTTTAAATTGCCGCGAAAAATAAATTCTCTAACAAAACCCGAAATATTTTGTTGATTGCCCCACACTCACACGGAATAATTCCATCGGAATGCGGACTCAAGTATTATCGGTCGGCGATAATCCGAGGAATAAACGAATTATTATTTTCGCCCGGGACATCGATAATTTCCCGGAATCGGACCCTCTACAGATAAGCGTGCGAGAGAGAAAGAGACGGCACTATGCCTCACTGCTCGGTTAGCAGCGAGGAGAAATCCACCACAATAAATTCAACTTTTCTTAAAAATTCCATACCTCGGAATCCGCTGAGCAGATTCGGGAAAACCCTGAACAACATTGTTCGGGACAGTATTCCCCACAATCTCACAAAATTTTAGGCATAAGGGTACATAATTAACCCCATTGGGCCAATTAATAACCACGAGAAAATTTAATGCGCGATTCCCCACCTGTTGCACGTAGCCACTCGATGGCTGCCTCGATGGCACCACGAGGGAGAACCACTGGCCTTTTCATTGGCCGTGAACAATTTTTCTAAAAACCGCCGTAAAAATACGTTCGGATCGCCCCCAAAATTGCATCAATAACCTCTCAACCGCACTGGGGGATAACACAGGCCGAAATTATTCGGAAACCCCACCCCCCCACACTCCTTGTGATGGGGCACTTTTGTCAGCCCCTTTCCTGTCCCCTAATAATGACTTTTTTTTAGATGTAATTAGGTTAAGTAAAATAAATAGATAAGGTTATAAAACCTGTCACCGTTGGTTCCCACTCCCGAAATATTCCTTCCTCGCGCCCGGCGCCCCCACTCATCACTACACTCACGCCCGTTGGAAACATCATCGCACTAGAGAAGGAGAAACGCCCCCCCCCCCCACACACACCTGCCGTTCCACTCGCCGCCACATGCACCCGATGGAAGAAAAGAAAACCACCCACGACTACGTCACAGCCCACGTGACCCGGAAAGGGAAAGAAGACATCCCTCAAGGAGCCCCGAATTAATAATTAGGACGAGGACACTCGATGACGAGTGCCCCCGATTGACCCCGATTATCACCGATAACCGGGGAAGAAGAACCACGAGTACGGGGAAGCCATTACTCTTTCTACAGCTGCCCCCGCGTAAAGAATAATTTGTTACAAAGAGTTTTGGGAGAGTAAGTATTGAAGAGTTTCGTGGAGTTTATTCTTGAAGAGTATTTTGTGGGGAGTTTCGGGAGAGAAATGTTGGGAGTTCCGAGGAGGATTTGTGGGAAGTTTGAGGAAAGTTGGAGGAGAAGTTGTGTGGAGGAATTCGTGGGAGAGCTGCCCGTGCATAACCGCCATAGACCCAGGAGTGAAGACGAGGAGGACAAGGCCATTGTGTGGGTTACGTCGTTATTATTATTAATTACTCGTGTGTCGCAAGTTGGCTGCCCTTACCCCCCACCCTCGATTAATTGGTGCAAAAGGCCTTGAGTATTCTTTGTAAGATCTCTTATATTTAAACATTGAGTGGAATATATATTATTTATTTACATCATCCCGCCTGAGTAATTATTCACCTCCCCCCCCCCGTTATTATTTCAGGTCCCCCCCCGCCGTAAATTCAAGCGAATTGCCCCTAAAAATATTAGACTATCTTTATTTCCCGAACATCGTGCCTTTGCCAGGAATTATTATACTTTAATTCCCCGGCCAACGTCACAACCTCTAAAAACCACCTAAAATTTGGGGGACACCACCGACGCCATTTCCATGGCTCGAAAAAATTATTACAACCGCCAACACTTATTGGTGAGCCGCCAAAAAGGGGAAAAAATCTAAATAAAACCGTAAACTCACGGTTGATCCCCTGGCTGCCTTCGTCTTTCGCTTTTGGACCATCCTGGGTGTGATCTGGTGTCCTCGGATGTCCTGGGATGTCCTCGATGGTGCACTACCACTCACGTGTCCACTGTAGTTTTCGTGTGTCACCTCTTTCACGGTCGAGGCGTAACTGATTTTCGGAGGTCAGTGTCGCATGACGCTGACCCCCCTAATCACGCCTACCAATCGATCGGGTGTCGATTGGTGAATCCCTCTACCCTATTATGGGCCAAGCCCTTCGCGGGGGAATTAATTCAAATTTGAATTAATTCCCCATTCCTAAAGTTTACCTATCACCCTCATTTCTTTTTCAGGATCGGTTCTCATGGGTTCTCGGGATCAAAAGACCCTTATTTCTAATTCTTAAACCTCATTTTATTCTACTAACCCGTAATTTATTTGGCAATTCGCCGGGATAACGACGGATTTTATCCCGAGCGGCCTTCCGCCCGTAATCAGTCTTTGGCGATCCGCCGGGATAACGACTGATTTCATCCCGAGCGGCCTTCCATCCGTAATCACCCTTGGCAATCCGCGGGGTAATTAATAATTTTGCCCCATACGGCCTTCCACCCGTACCAGTCGATTCCCAGAACCCTTTTCCTTGGGGCGCCGGTTTTTTAGCCGGACCTACCTGATCCGGAGGGCTCACCCTATCCTTCTCAAAAATCCCCCTAACCCTTAACCTACATCTAAACCACCCGAACGGGGGGGATCCTGTTTTATCATAAACTGTTGGAATATTTTAGTACGGCTCTTTCATTGTCCTACAAAAATCACTTGACACCATCCTAAACATTCTGGAAAATAGCTCTACTAAGGGACTAATTTACGATCGGTTGTACTCCAAACTCGAGAGTGATTTAATCCTAAACATATGCTGAAATTTCAACAAAGGACTGTGTCCCTTTCAGTTATAAAATTGTTTTTCGGTTTATTCCTTTCCCTGAGTGTTTTTCCCTTTGAAATAGTTTTTCGTCTCTGGACAACGGTCCTCAAGTTAAGACTTGCCTTCCTCGTGCTAATAAAGAAAATTTTATAAAGTATTTCACTGTCTTCGGTTGTATTTGTTCACTTACATCAGGGCCAGGCAACCTGGGCTCATCGGTCTCACGCGGCTCCCGAGGTTCGTTAGTGAGAGCTGGGAGAGGGGCCTCATCCACGAAACTACCTGCTCTAATTCGATTTTTTTCTCTCTCTGAGGTCTAGCTTGACCAATACCAGCAGAGGGCGGCCGTGTGATCGAGCGGCAATTTTCAACTTTTCATAAATTTGCAATATAAATATCAATTTTTCACTCGAAATAGGCAGCAATATTAGACAAAAAAATATTTCAATGCTTTCATGATGAGCACTCACCGTGGACAACTATTTCATGTCCAGACGATATTTGCAGCAATTTACTAAAAAAAAATGCAATATTTGACGGCAATTTTAATTTGAATTTTAATTTTGGATTTTAGACGGATGAGCAATATTCGTGCAATTTCAATGTCTGTCGAAAATCAATAAAAATTTATTAACATGCCGTTTTCAATAGTAATGGATGGAAGGATAGAACTTGGATTGCCCCGAATAAGTGACAAGTATGTCCGACAGTTTCGATGAATGACCATGGTCAATGGAAAACGCGGTTTATATGGTGCACTATAATATAGTGCAGGTTGGTTTCTTGGAAACCTAAATATTTTAATTGAAGTAATAGAAATAAACTCGAACAGTGCCAAAGGGATATTTTTGATGAATGACCAGTGTCAATGGAAAACGCGGTTTATATGGTGCACTATAATATAGTGCAGGTTGGTTTCTTGGAAACCTAAATATTGGAATTGATGTAATAAAAATAAACTCGAAAAGTGCCAAAAGGATATTTTTGATGAATGACCATTGTCAATGCAAAACGCGGTTTATATGGTGCATTATAATACAATGCAGGGTGGTTTCTTGGTATCTGTCCTTGCCGATTTCCATTCGACTTCCCCCTACCCCCGGTCGGCCACTGACCAATGGCATAATTATTTCGGCAATAAAAATTGTTACTCGAAGAGGAGGGGTTTTCTTTTGCATTGAAGCCTAAGTTTAAACAATTTGTGATCAGTTTGTTCGGAGCACGCGAAGAACAATCTACCTCTTGCCAAAGTGACACAGCTTACGCTCAAATCGTCAGTTTAAAGTGATTAATTTTCAAGTGAAGTTAATTCATTAATCAAGATTTTAATTTATATTTTCTAAATAGTTGTGTAGTGAAAACTTCCTTTTCAACTCATAAAACATGGAGCCTCCTATGAAGGAACTGCGTGTTGATAATTTCAAAGCTGAGTGGGAACACCTTTACTTGTGCTCGAAATTTGGTGAGATTGTCATTTGCTTATTATGTTCGAGACAGTTTACGTGTTTAAAAACGTCAAATTTCAAACGGCACTATTTCGGACAACATGCGGGATATGACGACAGTTTTCCTTTAAATTCATTAGCGCGCCAGAATGAGATCAGATCTTTGAAAGATGCCGCGGGCGCGATTTGTGATAAAAAACCAACAAATAATGATCCCATTTTGCCGGGAAAAATTAGTTCAAAAGTCGAGTCTTCGGCCCAAGACACGCGGTCCGATAAATATTAGATTGAGTGGGAACATCTTTATACGTGTAGTAAAATCAGCGACGCGATTGTTTGTTTATTGTGCGCTCACCACTTCACCAACGCGAAAGGCTTTAATATTAGTAGACATTTTAAATTAATCCATTCAGATTTCGACGTGGAATATCCGATTTATACCGAGGTCCGTAGCAATCAAATTCTATTATTGAAAAGCCAGCGTCAAATCACCGTTCTTGATAAACCATTAATAAATGATGATGCAACGGCCTGTGCACACATTTCTCTTGTCGCCGCGTATCGTTTAATCAAGCAAAAGAGGCCGTTTTCCGACGGAGATGATTTTAAAGAGATTTTAACCGATGTTATCGGTATTTTATTGGGAAAAACACAAGTTGAAGATCGCGTTAATAAGTTTGTCCGCGAAGTTTCGTTATCATCGAGAACGATCGCACGTAGGGTACAATCTATCGGTTCCAATCTTCGGGAACAATTGCTTGATGACATTTCTCAATGTCATCATTTTTCATTACAATTAGATGAATCAACCGATACAGCCGGGCATGCTGAAGTACTAGTTTTCGTTCGTTTTTCGTTACCGGATATGACTGTAATAGAAGAAATGCTGACACTTTTTCCAATCAAAAAACACGCTTCGGGAGAAGAGATTTTTAGAGCATTCAAAGATGAACTCATTCTGGCGAAAGGACCGCTAAATAAATTAGTTTGCATTGCAACGGACGGGGCTGCAAATATGACCGAAAAGTTGAAAGGTTTTGTCACTCGATGCGGTAACGATTCGGATTTTCCGCCATTTACATCTATGCATTGCATGTTACATAGATTAGCTCTCTGCATGAAAAAAATATCTATCGACAAGATTTTCAATTTAGTCGTCAAAATTGTGAACTCCATTCTAGCGAAACCGCTGGCCAAGCGACTTTATGAAGAGTTCAAAAAAGCGAATGAATTAGATGCGCGAAATTTAGTTTACTATACAGAAGTTAGGTGGTTAAGTAAAGGGGTCATGCTGGAGCGATTTTATGAAAATTTGCCAGCAATTATCAGTTTTCTGATAGAGGAGTTTGATCGCGAATATACTGAACTGGATGATTTCGGGTGGCTTACACAACTAGCATATCTTGTTGATCTCACTAAACTCATTAACAATATTAATCTTCGAATGCAGGGAAACGGGAAATTTTTGTGGGATTACGTGCAGGCAATGACCGCGTTGAGAACATTAATCAAAAGAATCGAATCTAATTTTTCCAAAAATCTAGTTCCGTCTATGTTTACTGCGTTAGAATCAGTAGTAAAGAGATCCAGCAACACAGCATTCAATGACCAGCCTTTCGCAGAATTGACGCAGCAATTATACGACGATTTAAATCAGCGATTTCCCAACATAGATGATTTACAGTACTTGTGTCAATTTTTCCAGACTCCTAAAGCTTTTATGTATGATCTTGAACGCCTCGAGTCTACAATAGTTAATTTTACACGCGTAAACGGTGTACAACTATCCGTTGAAATGGAAAAATTTATTACATTCGATTTACCTTCGTGCAGTTCAGACGATTTGTGGAAGATAATAATAGAAGGTAATCATTTTCCAATTCTCGCAGAATCGTACAAACGGATGCGTGTGATGTTCGGAACAATATATCTTTGCGAATCAGGTTTTTCTCACATGAATCGCATTAAAACCTCCGGTAGGTCGGCATTAGGAAATGAGAACCTCAAAGAAGCCATGCTTGTGAGTCTCAGTAATTATAAACCTCATTTAGAAAAAATCGTGCAATCTATGCAAATTCAACGCCCGCATTAAAATTAAATCATTTACACTTTTCATTAGAACCTTGTCGCTAGATAGTGACAATTACAGATTTAATATAATTTGACAACTCTTAGCCGCATCGGATTAATGTGAGATTCTCCAAGAATCTGGCATTCGTACGATTGTTGTTATGAAACTATTGTAAATATATTAGTAATAAGATTTTTTAGGATTAAATTTTTTCCTATTTCCTGCACCTTTTGTTCCTTCCCATTACCCATGATGGAATACGTCTACCACCTTCCCGCGGTTTCCATTGAGCAACATTCCATAATGTTGGCCAAGAGTAGACAATTAATTAAAAATATATTCAAATGTATGTATTTCAAATTGCTATTTATTTTCGTCAAATTTATAGTCCCAGATGTTATCCTTCCATCGAAGTTAAAGATTAAAAGGTACGATTCACCGGAGAAAGAATAATTGCCGACTACCATTTCGGAAATATATTCTCCAAGGTTTTCCTAAATTTTACTTTTTCAAATTTAAATTTAAAATTTAAAACTGCTATTTAGCGCGAATTCTGGTGAGTCGGCCATTTTTATTCGACTCGCACGCCACTCTACGTGGCTGACGAAAATATCGTGACCCCTGGGACTTACTCGCACACAATGGTTGGCTAATTGGGTACCCATTAGGATGAGAGGATTATCCCGACCCTTGTAATAGGCTGGCTCCCGACTACCTGAAGGTTGCCGGGCTCTGACTTACACCCATATTCCAATATAAACCTAACCAGTACTCGAACTCCCCCTTTCAAAGTTTTTTTCTTGGGGATGCTAACGGGCATCCCCGATGCTCGTTACACCCCCCTCCTTTGATGGTCCGTATCCGGGTCCGCCTTGGTGGTTGTCCTTGGTCTGGCTGTGCTGGTCCCGGCCTTCAAGGTCTGCATCACACCTAAACTCCGCCAAATGTAAAGTTGCGGAAAACCCGAACCCACACCCTGAGGTCATGGTCGGAATAGCGGAACAGCTTTTATCAAATACAAAGTTTATATTTCGTGACCGTGCCTCCGGGTCACGGCCACCACCTCCTAAATATGGAGGAAGCACAAATAAAGGAACGAAATGGTGAACGTAATCAAACAACTAAAAAAAGAATACTTTGGGCCCACCAGGGGCTTATGGCACGAATGTGGTGCTTGAGGGGAGACTTCTCCCCGGACGGATTCTTCCGTGTTATATATATATATATATATATATATAAAAAACGAAACTTAGATTAACTATTTGTACTTGGGTGGGTGCCTTCAGGGACGTGAGAACTATCCCCATTTCAATTATTAATCTAATTGGCACTCTTTCAAAAAAAAAAATAATATCAAAACATAAATGGTATAAAAAAAAACCGTCGTATCCAAAGTACGTTCAAAAAAAGACAAAAAAAAACTGAGTCGCCACTCTTGGCGACGACTGGATAGCTGGGGCGTTCTTTTCCGGATAGTCCTCCGTCTCGCGGGGATGTACCACCGATTCATCGGCGATGTTGCCGCCGTTTCACGGGGATGTGCCGCCGATTTATCGGGGATGGTACCTGCGCCCTGGACTCTGCTGCTGGTCGCGCTGGGCTCGGTCCACAATACTCTGAAGAGCTTCGATGGTCTCTCGGGTCCAGCGGGTTACCTGACTTGGTGGAGGAGGTCAGAAACGGGCGTTCGCTCCACGCCCAAGGGCTGGTCGGGCTGGGGCACTTGTGGCCGCCGAGTAATACCCGTGCTCTCCAGATCTGTAGCCGGTGCCGTGGCTGGTGGGCTCCGTCGTGCTTGGTTGCCAGAAGGAACGGAGCCCCGAATCTTCTGGAGGTTCCTCCTCCCGACGAAGTCTGCGTTGCTCCTCCCGGGGAGCCGGATAAGCCAGTCCAGGAGGAGCCGGACGGATGGGGCCTCCCTCGAAGGGAGCCCAGTGCTCCTCAGCACGTCGATCCTTGACGGGTGGCGGTGATCGGGCGACCGGGCTCGGGCGAGCGCCGGATGTGGCCGAAGCAGGTGTCAGCGACCTCCCCTGGGATGTCTCAGCTGGCGTGCTGCAGTGATCTGCCGTTCGTCCTCCGGCTGGTTGTCTCACTGGGCCCTATTCTGGGCAGACCCGGTCAGCCCTCAGGCGATGTGGGCATAGCCCACAGAAGAAATCCCCGGTTGGAGTCGGGCATACCTGGTGTGCGTGGCCATGTTGACGGCAATCGAAACACCAGTGTCGAGGCTTGCGACGTTTGCCTCTGGCTGGTCCCCTGGGTTGCCCTCCTTCTCGTCTCGTTGTAGCGCTGGGGTGGCTGGTGTTCGGCGTTGTTCCTCGTTGCTGGGGGTTCGCTACCTGCTCAGGCGATGTTCCAGCCGTTTTATCGGCGGATTTAGGAGCCGGGGACGGGTTGCTCGGATGGTTGGCCACGGCGGCGAATGCACGCCCGGGACCTGGAGGAGTGACCTCTGGAGTGTCCTCGCCATTCTCGGGGTTCCTGAGAGGCGGATTTGGTGGGGTTTTCTCGCCGGCCATTGGGTTCGTGAGCGGCGGACAGGTAGGGGCCAACTCGATCTCTTGTTGAGAGGGAGTTGGAGGCGGTGACGCTGCTGTGAGTACGGTGCTGCGCAGCGAGAGTTCCTCCAGCGGCCGGAGGTCGATGAACTCGGTGGCCATGCTCGGGACACTGGATGCTGGCGGACTGGCCGGAGCCTCCCTTACAGGGGATGATGCCAGCTTCTCGCCGGTATTGGTGCCTGATAGACGGCCTGGGTCTCCTTCCTCAGGTTCTGTGCGAGGGGCGTTGGATTCGCCGGACTCCGAGGAGGACTGCAGCTCGACGAACTGGAAGAGCTGGAGCTGTCCGAGCTGGAGCCGATCTCTACGGTCGGATGTGCCCAGTGTTGTCAGATTGGGCGATTTTTGGCCGTTTGGGCTACCTGGCGGCCGCGCGCGGCGATTTGAAGACGGCGAAGAGAGCCCAACGCCTAAATGGGCTCTATCGCGATTTTTTCGGGCGATATTGGACTATCTCGGCATCGAAGGGACATCCTTCTTAACATCCGGCTATAAATTGCAATTGCATATGTTTTGATATAAGACAAATCATAAAGATTGAATTTTTATTCTTCAACCATGCCCGCGAAGCCCCGCCCCCATTACAATACTGAGAATTGGTTGATCCAGAATTATGAGTTTAAAAACAAAACTGCCGGAGTGCCAGGGTGGTAACGTAAACAAAAACATGATTTCGTACGGAGAAAAAGATTTTTTTTTGTTTTTCTTCGACGATATTTGTTTGGTCTTTATGTCTATCATTTAGTCTTGTGTAGAACGGCAGAGAGTTTGGATGATATTGAGTGAAAACAGTGTTAGAGGGATTAGAATCATAAACCATGGGGAAATGGGAAACATATTCGAAAAAGTACAGCAAGAAATGGGAGGATTTACCTGAGTTTAAAGGTAAGTATCGTCATATGAGACATTTATGTGTAGTACAGTTGATATTTTTGATATTTGAAATCTTTTCACGGGTGTCGAAATTCGTTGAAATATGTCGAATCTCATTTTCCCAGGATGGTTGAAGAAGAATGAGGACCCTAATGCTCTGAATCAAGAAGCATATTGTTCATTTTGTAAGAAAAGTCTCAGGGCTCAGAAAAATGATCTTGTGAAGCACGCTTCATCCTACACTCATCGTCAAAATGCCGCTGGGTTTAAAAAACAAAAAACATTGAGAAACTGCGGCGTGAAAATCGTAGATGAGGAGAATAAAAGAATAGACCTCAAGCTGGCCGCTTTCATCGCTGCACACAGCTCAATCAAA
Organism: Fopius arisanus; assembly: GCF_000806365.1. NCBI lineage: Eukaryota > Metazoa > Arthropoda > Insecta > Hymenoptera > Braconidae > Fopius > Fopius arisanus. The sequence continues at coordinate 171,873 of NW_011887879.1, read as the reverse complement.
TCAATGGATCATATGGGCGAACTAATGAAAGAACTGGGAAATGATGGTCGACTCGCAAATTTACAACTTCATCGAACGAAATGTTCCAAATTGATAACAAATGTCATCTCACCAGCTCTATTGGAACAACTAGTTGACGACATCGGTGATTCTCCCTACTCTCTCATTCTTGACGAGTTTACAGATGTGTCGATACAAAAATTCATGGCAGTGTGTATTCGATATTTCAGGGCAGAAAAAACAAAAGTTATTACCGATTTTTTGGGATTGATTAGTGTGACTAATACTACTGCTGAAATATTGTATGAAAAACGTACTAAATTTTTGAAAAGCATTAACATCTCCATAAAAAACCTCGTAGGGATTGGAACGGATGGCGCAAGTAATATATGCGGATGCACTCATTCGCTTTTCACTCTACTGAGAGACAGAGTAGCATTACCTAAATTACTTCTCATCAAGTGCGTTTGTCACTCGTTACACCTATGCGGTTGCAAAGCCTCTGAAATCTTACGATCATCCTTGGAATATCTTGTTAGAGAAACACGCAGTTGGTTTTCCATGAGCCCCATTCGACTCCAGCAATATTGCGAGTTATTCAACTTGATCAACGACAATAATAAACCAATGCTAAAACTTGTATCTCTTTGTACTACCAGGTGGTTAGCATGGGGAGGTGCTGTCAATCGGATATTGGACCAGTGGTTAGAGCTGAAAACACACTTTAAAATGGCTGGAAATGCAAAATGTTATAAAGCAAGAGAACTAGCAGGGATGTATAATGATTCCAGCCATCATCTGTATTTACTGTTTCTGAAATCCGTTTTGCCCGACATCAATGAGACAAACCTCTTGTTCCAAAGCACTGAGCAAGAAGGCAACAAAGTTTATGATGCTCTGTGGGCACTGGTGATGTGTATGGCAAGTTGACTTCTGAAGCATACCTTCTTGGAGAAAACTCAACGAGATGAAGATGTTGAAATTATTCAAGAATCACTTGATAATCCACTGGCAATTCAATCGATTGATAATGTGGACTACGGTATCGATTTCTTGAGAGCAGCAGTGAAATATCAAATGAAATCTCCAATTTTTGATGATATCCGAGTGAGGTGCAGGGAATATTTCGTGGTTCTGACGAAAGAGCTCGTGAAACGCATGCCCAGTCATCTATCCATTTTGAAAATGTGCAGTAAATTTACTTCGAGTCGAGTACTGTGTACAACGCCGGAAGTCCTCCTGAATGATTTACCGATTACTCTTCTACGAAAAGGGATTGATGAAAGTTTAATTGAGAACCAACTACGAAAATTGCCACTCATTAACTGGGGAGAGTATTTTTCTAATGAGGTTTTGCAGAATACCTCTCAATTCTGGGCTCATGTGTACAATTTCAAAAATGCAATAGGACAACAACCATCCAAGGAGCTCGCGCTGTTTGCACTGACAGTACTTTGTTTACCATTGAGTAAGGCGGTTGTAGAACGGATTTTCTCCATTATGAACGTCGTAAAGACGAAAATTCGCAACAAAATGAACCAAGATGCACTTTCGGGAATTCTAAGAATTCGTGTGTCTTTTCACGTTACCAAAACTTGCTGCGTGTCATTTAACCCAACTCCAAAGATGTATTCTCTTTTCAACTCCAGAATATATGATAGAATGTCCACGGTCATCACTCATGACGGAGCTGCGACTTCGACTGCCACTGAAGAGAATTCATTTGAAAAAATCTTCACATTATTTAGCGCAGATTAGGCTGATGAACTGGAAGAGCTTTGATAGATCGTTGAACATTTTCGAAAACCAACATCAGGCGGGAAAATTATTTTAAAATGGAGATAAAGAGGTAGAAAAACTAGTTATGTTCATCTAAATATTTTTGTTTCAAACCATTCTAAAAAAAATTTTGTAGGAAATATTTCTGTTTGATTCGTATTCATTTTCCCAAGTTAAGACGCAATGGAATTGATCATCAGAGAAGAAACTGGAATTTGTAAGAATTTGAGTTATGCTGAATAATCATCTGTTGAAGAAACATGGAATTCAGTTTCTACTCCGATGCTAAATTTCATTGGCTCTTGACCCATGTTTTGAATTTCGCGCGGTGTTGCGGCTATTTTCGCTTATTGGTGTGTTGGTAGTTCTGTTGGACGATTTTGGGCTACCAACTTCACTTGAGTGGGCTCCCTAACACTCAGCCCATCTGGCATCACTGGATGTGCCGGCGGGGTCGGAGCCCGTTCGGATGACTGGACCACGGAGGTAGTCTCCAGGAGTTTCTCCTTACACTCTCCAGGGGGGACTCTGCCACTCGCCGATTCCAAAGGAATGGAAGGGATGATGTACCTGAGCGCTGACAGATGGTGAGTAGGGGTCAGCGTACAGGCGTGCAAGGCCGTGGCAAAGCCGCGATGTTGCGCTTCGATACTGCGTATCTCGGAGAGCCAAGGTTTCACTGGGTCCCAGTATTCCTGGAGATAGATGGAGCCCTCTCCGGCAGGTTGGGACTGCGGTCCCTCTGGCCCCCTCCGTAGAGGAATCCTCTCGAGTACGACGACGGGAGATAGGGGTCCTCGCGGCGGCGGGTCCTGGGAGACGACGGCGTCGCTGTCGTCGGGGAGGGCCAGGTCTTCCAACTCCACCGGAATTCCTTCCGGGAAGAGGATGCTCTCGAGGGCCAGTTCTGTATTGCGGGCGTCCCCGGGCGACTCCCGCTCTGCGGGGTGATAGTGAACCGTAAATTTATCACGGAAGCCAGTAACAGAAAAGTTACGGAGCCGGTACTGGAGGTTGATAGGGTTTTAAGTCCTGTATGGCGGACTCGCCCTGAGCGTTCCCGGAAAAATCCACAAGTTCGTATCGAACTCGGGAGACCTTTCGATTAACCATGAAAGGACCCTCAAAAGGAGGGACCAACGGGGCTGAAAAATGTTTGGCAGCATTGGATAAGGGGCGAGAACGCCGCAAAACCAAGTCACCCTCTTGGAACTCAACATCTCATCGACGGAGAGTATAATGATGCGCCTGTTTGTCAGACGATTCCCGCATGGCGTAAGTGAGGGCTTTTCGGAGAGTATCCAGCCGCTTCATTCGATCAACCCACTCGGTGGGTTCGCCGGGGAGCTATGTTCTGCCGTATTATATGCAAACCGGATTTGGTGTAAGTGGGTGTCCCACGTTCGATGATCACTGTTTATGAACGCGCGTAACATCATCTTTAGTACACGATTGACCCTCTCGACTGGATTAGCCTGGGGATCATAAGGGGGTGAAGTCTCGTGCTTCATCCCGCTGCGCTCTACCAAAGCTTGGAGATAATTAGATTTTCCACCTCCTCCTTCATGGCTTTGCCAGTGGCTCGCTGGAGGGGGGAATAACTCAATCGACTTAGTGAAGAGATCTTGTAACACGAGCATATAGGAGAATCCTGATCTGCTCGGAGTAATTGAGCCAACAATGTCGGCTGCCACGGTCGTCCAGGGACTTTGGATTACTCGCCTACCCATATGTCCTGGCGGCAAGGCGTTTTCAACCTTACAGCGTTGACAAATGTCGCAGTGGCGGACAAAGGCTACCACGTCCCTAAACATATTGGGCCAATAATATGCCTCGTAGAGACGACGGTAGGTCTTACCTACCCCCAAGTGGCCTGCTTGGCGAAGATCATGGCACTGGGAAATGGCCTGCGGTCGCAATTCGCGGGGCAGTACCAATTTCCAAGCGTCAAGATCAACCATCTCCAACGTCACGAAGTCGGAGGGACGATGACTATACAAACGCCCGTTCACGACCTTCCATTCAGGGAAGAAATCGGAAGCACGCCGTACGCTCCGCTTCTTGCGTGAGTACCAACGGTCGGTGGATGACCGAGCGAGATGGATCGTCTAGGAGTTCTCGCTTTCACCTTCGGGTGCGCGGGATAGAGCATCGGGAATGTGGTGCAAGGCACCTTTCCGATGAATGATATTAAAATTATACTCGAGTAGGCCGAGAGCCCATCGAGCGAATCTACCGGTAGGATTACGCAAGTTGTGTAGCCAGCGCAAGCTACTGTGATCCGTAATTACTGTGATCGGTAACTGAATATGTTTTCTCTGCGGAGGTAAGCGCTCTACTTGCGTAGGCGATAACCCGTTCTTCGACGTTAATAACTTGAGTTAACACGGTGCCGAGACCTACCGTGCTGGCATCGGTCTGGAGAGAGAACGGAATCCCAAAATCGGGAAAAGACAACGTCGGTGGAGACGTTAGATGCGCCTTCAGACCGTTGAAGGCGATGTTTTGGGGTTAGGTCCATTCCCACGTTTGTCCCTTGCGATTCAAACGGGTGAGAGACTCCGCAGTGGTGGCGAACTGCGGGATAAACCTACGGTACCGCGACGCCATACCGAGGATGCGTCTCAACTGCTTCAAGTTTCTCGGAGGAGGAAACTCGAGAACAGGGGCGATTTTGACCGGATCTACTTGGTGACCGGAGCTATTAACAATAAACCCCAGGTACTTGACCTCGGGACAAAAAAACTCACTTTTCTCTCGATTAATCGTGAGCCCCGCGCCCTTGATTCTATCGAGGACTTTCTGGATATACACGAAATGTTCCTCAAAGGTTTCCGAGACAATAATGATATTGTCTAGGTAGACGAAAACCTTGGGATATAAATCAACCGATCTAATAGACGTTGGAAGGTCGCCGGAGCATTCGTTAAGTCATATGGCATACGAAGAAAATGGTACGCCCCACGACCAGGGACTACGAAAGCCGTAATTTCCCTAGAGTCGGGATCCAGAGGGATCTGGAAATACGCCTCACTAAGGTCAAGCGTCGCAATGTAATTAGCCTGACGAAATTCGTCGAGGATTCCGGACATGTTAATAATGGGATACGGGTCCTTTTTTGCAACCGCTTTGACTTTTCGGAAGTCAATGCAGAACCGATACTTGCCATTGAGCTTTTTGACCATGACGATCGGATTACACCACTCGCTTTGCGAGGGTGCTATTACCTCATTCCCCAATATCTCGTGGACTTCCTTCCATTAAATCTCTCGGATAGCCGGAGTTGTGCGGTACGGTCGTATTGGAGGATGGCCGTTAACATCGATACGATGGGATGTGAGGGTTATCACCCTTAATTTGCCTTCACCCTTGGGGAGGATCGAGAAGTTCCCGAAGTTGTTGCTCCTGGGGTTTCTCGACGGAACGTAAACCGCAGCACATTGTAAGTTGCGGAACTTGATGGAGAGGAGTAAAGCGAAACCGCCGCACCGGCTCTTCTCGGTAAAACCAGGTCTGATCGAAAAAGTCAATCACGATCTTCGCGGATACATGGAAATCCATGCCGATGATGAAGTCCTCGGATAAAGTCGGCATAACGTACGCGACTAGAGGCATATGTCGCCCCTCAAGCTCGGCGATACATGCGACCGTATATTCCACGGGCTCGACTTTCCCACTCGCTGTAACGAACCTTTTCTCGGGTACCTGTAGCAACTGGATTTTTGCCCTCTCGAAGAGGAGGATGCCGGCCATACCCCCGAATGACTTGGTTACGCCGGAATCTACGGGAGCTCGGACTTTCAATCCGCCGATAACGATGTCCACGTGAAATGCTCGTGGAGATGGTTCGGAAGCCGCGTGTAGTATGACCTCATTCGGAGGAATAGGGTCCGGCGTTAAGAGAACTTGCGGATCGGAACAAACACGAGATATTTCCAACGATCCCGCGGAGGGTCATGGAGGAGGAAGGTCCTCGCCCGGAGTGTTTGAAACACCACGGGAAGCCGGCTGTGGATCGTGCCGAAGCGGAGGTACGAACGCCGGATTTACGCGCGTCGATAGTCGTTTCCCGGACGGCCGGGATTATAATGTGGACAATTCATTGTCGTCACCCCGGATAATCTGCACCGGTAGCAGAATACGCGGCGAGGTTCGGGGCATTCCCGATGACGATGACCGACTCCGCGACAATGCCAACACTCCAAGTTGTCCAGGCTAGGTCTTGGAGGTGGAGAGCGATTTCGCGTACCTCTGTCGTTAGCATTAACGTCAGGGCGAGGAGGAGTCCTCGGCTGACCGGAAGGCGGAGAGATAGTATTCCGAGATTGCCTTTCCCGCGACCGCGAGCGGGAATGATTTGCCGCCTGCCAAGCCTGTGGTCTGGTTGGGTTGTTGTACATAATTCGAGGAAGCCGAGGTGGCGGTCGTTGGACGGCTTCGAGTGCGAGATATTCTCCCGCATAGCCCGCGTAGGAATACCCTTCGAAATCTTCGGTGCCTTCGTCATCGAAGGATACCGTCCTTACGGACGGAGGCCTGAACACCCCGAATGGAAGACGGAAAGGTGTGCGTACCGGCGATCAAGCCGGATGTTATGGGCGATAAGCCAAACTTGAGCAAATCGCGTGTTCCGGCCTTGGAGGCCGACGCCTATCGACGGCTTTCTCGTAGATCTTTTCGAGACGTTTCGCCGCCATCTCCGACTCATCCATGGTCATACCGTCCCGAAGGGCGATGCCGACCTGGAGGGTTGGGAGGAGATTACGGTGGGTTAGTACCACCTGATCAATTCCACTAACCGCGGGGCTAATACGCGAATAGTACCCGCGGATGCTTGCAAAATAATTGTTAACCGATTCCCCCTCGGCCTGAGTACGAAGAGCGAGTTCTTCTCGGATCGCTGTTTGGTAATCAGGATTCGTGCATGTGGTTCGGAAATTAGCTCGAACCTGTTCCCAGGTTCGGAATTCAGGGCAACGGCCCCGATACCAGGTCAGTGCTGGACCGGATAATAAAAATGGTATGCCGCCGATGAGACCGTCATCGGGGATAGGGAGGAATGCCTACCCGTCCTCAATTCTCGCGAGGAATGATTCCACGTTTTCATGCGGAAGACCGGAGAAATGCGCCCCCCATTTCTTCATTGAGTTTAGAAGAGATGCGGAATCCAGAGGCCTATGCCTCGGACTACTTCCTTTTTCCGAAAAGTGGAAGTCTCCTTCGACCGGAATTAGCCGTCGAGCTGATGAACCGCCCGTCTCCTGGGGGAATTACCTCTCGTACGAGCGATGTTGACCTCCGGGTCTCGAAGGATTCCACCCTAGATTAGGGGGACTTACCCCTGACAGTTGGGGAAGATCTCCCCCGTGCTCGGGAGGATGAGATGGCCACGGCCCGCGAGGAAACGTCTGCAGAGGCTGTAGATAGTTACTCGCCTGTGTAGAGGGATAGAGATTTTCATCCTCAATACCCGAATAAGGCCCGGGTTGTCGGGGATGGTAGCCAGGCCACCAAGGCGGCTGGAGAAACTGACCAGGGTTTTCGCCTGGATAGGATGCCGGAGGGTTGTATCCCTCGGATGGTAAAGGTCAGCGCCAGCTACTGTGTCCGGATCGCCAGCTGGGAGTGTCCCTACTGGAAGGTCCTCATCGACAACTCGATTAGAGCCGTGACTGGATACCGACGAGACCGAGTTGGCGTCGGAGGCCTCAGCATCGGTCACGGTATGACTTGCTCGACACCCACACCGTGTAACTTTTATTTTGGGTTTCCCGGTGGATGAGGTTGTATTTCCCGTAACCGTCCTGGGGGGGGGGGGGGGGGTTTTTCCATCTCGTGGCCGTCGGTTTGGATGGATTGGTCGATAGTAAGATCGATTCCTGGAGCCGCAGCTCCGGATCCGCGAATCCCAGACGCACCGGGTCGAGGGGCCTCAGTACTAGGATTTTTAGTACTGGGAGGTAACCCTGGCGAATCACTGTCGTGATCGCCCAGGATCGGAGTCTCCTAACCCGATTAAGGAGGCAATTATTAATTGATAAAAGCGAATAAGACCGATGAAGATCGGATACACCCCGGGAAAAATTGGAAAGTAGCCTATAATAATCGGAAACAACGCTGATGCAGGCCGGAAAATAGCCGATAATAATCGAAAAATAAGCCCATGAAAGTCGGAAAATAGCCGATAATAATCGGAAAATAGTCGATAATAATCGGAAAATAAGCCGATGAAAGTTGGAACATAGCCGATATATATAATAATCGGGAGGGAAACCGGTAAAGATCGGAAAGTCTCCGATAACCCGGGATGAATAAAATTAATATAGAATTTAATTTCACTTGCCGTTCGTAGTCGATGGAGACCAGGTCCTGGAGCTCTACGTGGAATTTTATTGAACACTCACAAAAAAAAAATTGTTCGAAAAGAAAAGAAAATGTAATATTGAAAACTATATAACTAAAAAGAAAAAGAAAGTTTTCAATTCGCGCTTGTTATCATCGTTACGCGAAACTCAAACTCGAAATGCTCAATAATAAATTTCGAACTAGCCGCTCTAAAAGCTCAGACGATACTGAGCGGAAGGAGGCTCTCCTTAAAATGGCCGTCAGCTAAACGCGGGGGTTGCCCCCCCTCTTGCCGCGGAGTTACTACCCCCTACTCGTAACGGTACCCGGGGAACATGATCCCCACTTAACAACCGGTAATTCGCGATCCAATAAATTTTTAAACTGCCTAACCGATGATGTCATTATTGACGTTCGGACAATCGGCGATTACACGAAAATGAAAATATCTGTCTCAACTCTCACCCGAAAACTGCCTCTGGCCCGAGGACAATAGAGGCAGGACAATAATTCCTTCGAAAAACAAAGTTCCAGCGTGATGAGGTCATCATGGGATCGCGAAACTTAAAAATCATCAAATTCCCAACATCTTAATTTACCTGTAACTCATCTAAAAGGAGTCACCGCAAAAAAAAGAAAAAAAAATAGCGATAACCTAAGGATTCTAAACGCAAAAAAAATGATCCCCCTATACTGTTCCGACGCGATAATATCATCGCGGGACTGCGGAATACGCAAACGGAATCCTCACCACAAATTCTGAATCTCGCCCTAATCAAAAATTTTAACCTCACACTAATTCAACCCAAAAAAAATTTTTAATTGCTTAAAACTCCAAAAATCTCAAGTTAATTCTCTAAGCCTCCAAAAAAAAGAAACGCGGAAAATAATCCCTATTATGCGTCAATAACCTTGGAGCCCCACGTCGGGCGCCACTTGTAACGTAACATTTTCGCGGGGAATGGAAAATGCCCATTACCTTCGCCCTACTTCCCCTGAACCTAATAAAACCTGCTAAAATTTAAATCAATGGGCGCCAGGTAATTCTTGACCGGAATTACCAAACCGGAAAAATCCGTAATCCTAAACTTAACTAACCTCGATATTCGTTGCATCGAAAATCGTACCTCAAACCCCTAAAACACCAACTCAAAAATATACACTAAAATCAAAAAAGGAAACCTGAAGGGAACGGATAATTAGACTCTTGGGGAAAGGTGATGGTCCTGGGCTCGCTCAGTGTGCCAGTTGTGGAGAGAGGGGTCGGTCGTAGATGGGGACAAGGTTATTGCAAAAATCGGGTTAAACACGGGAAAAGAAGGCAAGAAATAAATGAACGAAAAAATTGTCCTTACGTGTTCCGCTATTGCAGGTCAAATTTCAGTACAAGAATAACAATCAATGATAAACATATTTACTGGACTACTCTGCTTCCAAATTTTATTAGCAATTCTAACTTTCTCTAAATATCAGCGTTCCAGCAGAATTCCCAAATACAAATTAAATTCTCCCCTTACATGATCGCGGAATATGAATTTTCTATCAAAAACCTAAATACAATTTAAATTGTCCCCTTAAATTGCCGCGAAAAATAAATTCTCTAACAAAACCCGAAATATTTTGTTGATTATTCCACACTCACACGGAATAATCCCATCGAAATGCGGCCTCAAACATTATCGATCGGCGATAATCCGAGGAATAAACGAATTATTATTTTCGCCCGGGAAATCGATAATTTCCCGGAATCGGACCCTTTACGGATAAACGCGAGAGAGAGAGAGAGACGGCACTATGCCACACTGCTCGGTTAGCAGCGAGGAGAAATCCACCACAATAAATTCAACTTTTCTTAAAAATTCCATAACTCGGAATCCGCTTAGCAGATTCCGGAAAACCCTGAACAATATTGTTCGGGACACTATTCCCATAAGGGAAGGCGTAAGGGTACATAATTAACCCCGTTAGGCCAATTAATAACCACGAGGAAATTTAATGCGCGATTCTCCACCTATTGCACGTAGCCACTCGATGGCTGCCTCGATGGCACCACGAGGGAGAACCACTGGCCTTTTCGTTGGCCGAGAACAATTCTTCAAAAAACCGCCGTAAAAATACGTTTGGATCCCCCCCAAAATTGCGTCAATAACCTCCCAACCGCACTGGGGGCTTACACAGGCTGAAGTTATTCGGAAAAATCCCCCCACACACCTCTAAAAACCACCCAAAATTTGGGGGACACCACCGACGCCATTTCCATGGCTCGGAAAAATTATTACAACCGTCAACACTTATTGGGGAGCCGCCAAAAATATCTAAATAAAACCGTAAACTCACGGGTTGATTTTCTTTATTATTATGCTTGTGCATTATTAAGTTATGGATTGTGCAATTCTTGAACGTAATATTCGAATCATTTGTTATCGGACTTTTGAGATTTTGTATTTGTTCGTTCGATATGATTGAAGACATGGGTCTGATACGATGAATGTTTTTTTCTCTGGTGTGGATTATTTGTCATTTTTCTTCTTTCCAGATCAGTGGGTGGTGTGGTGTGGAAATTATTCCCTCATTACTTGGCAGAGTAGAGGAGGATTCTTGTTCTTCACTCAATTCCTGGGGACTCTCTGGAGTTAAGAGAAAAATGGAATTGTCGACACCTGCCGACCGTTCCCCACTTTCATCACCCCAGAAGTCTGCTGCTTGATTGTTCGATTCAGTTGAATAGTTTGATAATTTTTTGATTTCTTAGCTGGGGGTTCGAGGCCATGTCTACTTGTACTCGGTTGGGTCGATTCAGCATCATGGTTCTTGCTCGTTCCAGCCGATGCAGAATTTTTGTGTAGCAAATCAAAAAGTCTCAATCGACTGGCTTCATTACTATCGCAGTAACGTTGAGCCACGACGCCTGAATCCCATCCTCCCTTTCTTTTGATATCAATCAGAGTCCCTGCAGCAGCAGCAATAAAAGTGGCAGAAGAACACCTTCATGCATGTCCAGTAAATTTTTCACAATTTGGAAGTTTCAATAACTCAGCAATTTTTCTCGGTCCCCCACCAATAGTATTTATACCAGCATTTTGACGTGAGAGCTGGCCATTTTGGTACTTAGTGAGAAAATGAAGGTTTGCTACATCCGTTGGTGGAAGATTGATGTACCTTGTGATTACGTCATAATATGGTCTTCCTATCGTATATTAGCCTATTCTCTCCGGGTTTTTTGCGTCAGGAAATTGTATGACAATACACTTGGCAATGTCGGATTGTGGGTGGGATTCATGTTTACAACATTATTTGGTATTAGTGAAATCATTTCCAAGCATCTCATAGCACAGGAAATCGCGAGAATTGCGATAACTTGACAAAAAAAATAGTACATACATTCACCGACGGTAGTGGCCGTGCGGTTAGAGTGCTAGACTAGCATGCCAAGGATCCGGGTTCGATCCCGGGCACCGGCGGTCAAAAAATGTATAGCGCTCTGATCTCACGGTTTCACTGCCGAGCGGTAGTCCTGTCAAAAGGACGACTGTACCAAGGCAGGTTTTTCCCTCAGATGAGGTTTTTCCTCCCTTCAGCGAATTGCGGTACAGGGGGTTGGGGGGTGGGAAGGGAACAAATCGTAAAAACTCGAAAGGGTATACGAGTGAGAGAAAATTTTTTTTTTTAGTACATACATTCGTGTAAATATCGCATTGGTAAATTGTAAATATGGTTGTAAATAGATTAATTGTAGATGTACCTTAGTGGATAATTAATTGTAGATATTGGATTGTACATAATGAAAAGAATTTATGGTTAATGTGCAGATTACGGTACTTGCCCAGACTGTACAGGTACAAGTTGATCTGCACATTCACCAAATTTTTTAATTGGAAGGAAAAATTAATAAGAAAAAAAAATTACAAAATGATCGTACCTTAAGTCCCAAGTATATTTCATCTGGTGTTTTATTGATGAAATGTTCAATGACATGATAAGAGAAAGTGGCTGATTGTTTTGGATTATAGCCCTTGGATTTCTTTTTCAAGAATGCTCTGAGCATACTGATGCAAGTCAATTCCTTTCTTTATGTGCAATCCAGTCCTTAGCATTGACCATTTGGACTATAGTCTTGAGTGCTTATACTTTTCAGATAATTCTTGAAAGTATACGAGGAATCTGTATTCATCACAAGTGTTTGATTTATTTTTTTTGAGGCAGTCTTCAAAGTGTTCCCAAACCTGAGTGTAATTATCCCCTGATTTTTTAGAATATAGCTTTACTTCAATTTCTCTTGCTCTCAAGTCGAATCACTTTCTGACCTCTTGTGTATCATATTCATCGTGATAATCACTGTCATTTTCTTCCGAAGATAAACTGGACATAATTGATATTGTTTTTTATATTGCATAATATAACGGTAAACCGGCTAATGAGGGGAAATCCTCAACCTCTGATGTGTATGTCTATGACAGTTAGATCAGACCGGTCGTCGGCGCATGCGTACCATTATATATTTCCCTCTTGTCTAGAGAAGGAAGTTTCAACTTTGCTCACTCTGTTCGCTCGGGTAAAAAAGAACATAATTTTCAAAAACATTTGTATGTTCCATATTCGCGACTGAATTTACTATTGGTTGGAGAGATGGATGAGAATAGATACAAAGTGGTATTCGAGCAAAATAGAGTTACATTATGCCCCAGATTTTTGGTCAAGTGCCTTATTGTTGAATATTAGGACACACAGCAGTTTCAGCGTGATATTTGTAGGCATAACTTCATTATGCTGAACAGGTAATGACCCACAAACAATTATGTAGTTAAGAGGCCGTTTGGATGTGGAGAGTTATGATCCAAATCAGGGTCCGACATATGTTAGTCGTAATCTTTGTAAGCAGTCAAATAACAAAATCAAAGCGATGAATTCTCATATTTAAATACCTATAAACCATTGGTGGGAAATATCCCTTTGAGTTTAGAACCTACAATAAATATAAGTACGCCCCATAAAGGGCGCCACATTTAATGTTCGCCTACAATGGTAAAGGTATTTAACATTTTTCAAATTCACGCGCTGCGTGACGTAATATTGAAACCAAGGCAATGTACGGACCGACGGTGCGTTTTTCGGCTGTAAGTGACCGTCAGAGTAGTTAGGAGCATAAGCAAATAGTTGGGCGGCCAATAAATTCCAAAGATTGCAGCATTTCAATAGGTCAACATAAAGATACCTTTGATATATCTGGGCAATTCGAAACAGTAACACATAGGCGAATAAATTCTGGCCGTGCATTTGATCCAGCCTACTCCAACTCGCCAATAATGTCTATAAGGCTTCCGCGCTGTACTTTTGTCTCCAGAGAACTAATCCACCAGATGTCACCTGTGGTTGGGGTGCGTTGTTGTCGTTGTTGCTCTCGTTATTTCGGAGCAAACCAACCTGTCAATCTTCACGTGAATTAGAACGATCAGAACGCTACCCGATATTTTTTGTGAAGTCCATAAAAGTTATAATGTTTACTTTTACATTGAAGAGTCTAAAACATTTTAGATACTCTAATTGTAGTGTGAAGTGTCGAGTAGTGAAGTGTTAATAAATTTAATTGAGCAAAATGCCGGCGTGTTTGGCTCCAGGATGTACCATTGGATATAAGACAGCTGTTTTACAGTCCCAAAGAATCCCGAACTCCGAAAAAAGTGGCAAGAGGCTCTACGTCGTCCTAAAACATTGGTGAACAAACAAATGGTGTGTGAAAAACATTTCCTAGAAGAGGACATTATCAGGACATATAAATTATCTAGCACCACCGGTGAAACTCTCGGTCAGGGCCCTATCGGGAAGCCAAAATTACGAGATGGAGCAGTTCCATTTTGGTTCCCATGGACCGAATTGTCTGTTTCAGGCTCCGGCTCCGCTGAATCACCAGCATCATCGTTCAAAGAAGCTCATAATTCCACGTCTTCTTTCTCTCGAGAACCAAACATCGAAGGAATGCCGGACTTGTCACTGTCCTTCGAAGAAATGAGTACCTATCTTTTTCTGCCTGTGAAACATTACAATTAGATCTCAGCAATCAACTGGATCTCTCAATTTGTGAAGAACCTGTGCCATTCGCATTTGCAGAAGTATTAACTGGTATGCTGTCTTTGCCAGTGTCCTGGATGAGGAGCAACTATACTACAGAGGATCAAAGATTAGCAACATTCTCGAAACTGAGTCTGATCAGGAAGAAAGAAACAGCACCGCCTCAGTCAGTAATACTGAAAGCAATTACAGTAAATGATAATTTAGATGTAGAAGTGTACGTCTTGGGGAATCAAGTTGATAAATTTCAGTGTGGCAACAATCAAACCATCACTAGTCTCAAGATTCTCGAGGAAACAATTCTCGATTCTCGACAAGTCAACTCTTTGAGTGTGTGCAATGATTGTTTGCTGTTGGGAAACATTGTGGATGAAGTTGGAAATTTAACCAGTCGAGACTGGAGAGGTATTCTACGCCATAGAAGCTGTGCTGTGCTGACACAATCCATTCAGTGTCAGCTATGCCATTCTGCGAAGGGAAGCTGACTGAGACAAGAAAGAAGGAAATAAGAACAAAATGCAAATAGTAATTCTGGCCAAAAAAACACTCCGGATCATTTCTTGGAAACCTGAAAAAGAATTTTAACAGAAAAGAGAAAAGAATTCAATCTCTCATCAGAGAGAATAAAAAACTGAGAAAAAATCGCGAAGTAGTCCACAAAAAAATGAATGAATTGGAAACAGCAACGGTTTTAAATCAAATGAAGCGACTCAATGTACTACAAAATCAGATGGACCTGGTAGAACAAATTCTGAAGGCTGTTGAATGCAAAACTTCCCAAGGTGTCAGATACAAAGAAGAGTGCATGTTACTCTGTACGCTGCTCCACATGCGCTCACCTGCAGGACATAGATTCTTGAGAACGAATAATATTCTTCCTCTATCTGCAGTGAGTACTATCAGGAAGTATGAACGAAAATAATAGACTCTTCTTGAATTTCCAAGAAAAACTTCCTCAATAATTCATCAACGTTTTTTTTTTATTTCCAAGAAATCTTAGGCATTTGGACACACGCTGTGGATTCGATCCACGTTTTTTTGAGGTCATGGAGAAATTGATCAAAGAAAAGGGTGTACACCAAGTACATGGTATCATAATGCTTGATGAAATGGCTACTCGGAAATCTGTTGCAGTCAATGGGACAAAGTTGCCGTATACCGGGCTCGTCGACTTTGGAGAAGAGCTTATTCCTGCCCAATCGTTGAAATGGCAGATCATGGATTAGTAATCCTGTTTCGCACATTAGATGGCAATTATACGCAGCCAATTGCCGTATTCGCATCCCGTGCACCTACTGAGGGGAAAGTGCTGGCAAAATTCGTCCTGAAATCGATAATTCTGCTTGAACAAATTGGAGCAAAAGTGCATAGTGTGGTGACCGACGGAGCTTCAACGAATCGAACGTGCTGGACAGAACGTGGTTGCAACGAGAAAAAACACTCTCAGAGAAATTACTTTCTACATCAGACAGTCGATGGAAGGAAGGTGTATTTTTTTTCCGACGCGCCACATTTATTCAAAACAATCCAGAATGTATTCTTGTACTTGTATGTATGTATGCTTGTACAACAATGGCTGGCTTTAGGCAGATATCCTGAATGCTTGAAACTATTCAATTCATATTACAACATTTAAATTATGCTAGACTGATCCAACGGAGCAACGCATCGAATGGAATCATTTTCATTCAGTTTATAAAGAAGATTCAAAGCTGCCGGGGAAATGGCATCTTTGCCCCAAAATTACATCGGTCCACTTAAAACCCAACAGTTGTCAAAAAATGAGGGTTCCTCCAGCTGTACAGGTGACAGTTCGACAGTCATTTTTAAGAATGTCTGATTTATACAGAGAAATTAATAATATTGTTGCATGTAAATTTTTATTCACAGGTTTACAGTTTGTTAATGGCAATTATGAGGAAGAGAAAGCGCGACCAGCAAAACGAAAATCAACTCATAGTGTGAAATCTGGCGATAAAGATTTTCAAGTGGGTGCTGTCTACTCGGAGAAAGCAATTTCAAGAAAAATTACGTGACTTTCACGTAATTGTGGGACAGAATATGATTTTGGAAAAAAGTAGTTTTTTTCTAGTAAATTTTCGGAGAGAGTTCCATAAAAATTACGTCACGAACAGGAAAAATGCGGGACAAATTGGGAAAAATTCCCAAAATCACATTTCGTCCCACGATTACGGAAAGTCCGATCATTTTTACACGACTTTTTCTCTCAGTATATGTTCCGGAGAATGATCATGTTTTCACAATATTGGTTAAGAAATTGAAATTATTTTCATATTTTTGAGACAGCATTAGCAAAGTTGGATGCATGGAAAAGTTTGGTTGATCAAGGTCGTTTGCCTAAGGAGTCCTTTCGAACAAGACAAACTGCAAAGGGATTGAGAGTTACCCTGAGATCTACTTTAGATTTGGTGCAATCTTTGAATATTTGCTACAAGTTTCACGAAGTTTTCACAGGCACTACCTATCAAGATCCTCTGTAGGTTTGGTTTCCATGCTTTCTCCTACGTTTTCTCCGTTGTTTTTTTTTTTTAATTTTTTCCTGCAGTGCGCTTTGCTTTTTTGCCGAACGTTTGCTGAGATGCTTGTAGAATGATTTGCCTTTCTATAATTTTGCTTGAAAAATTTTGATTTTTTTCCTAGCAATTCTTTGGTACCGTCAGATCAGCTGGTGGTACGAATGATCACTCATTAACTCCCACTTTCCTACAAACCTATAAAATGTTATCACTCTTCGGCATTTTGCAACCTCTTACGACTGGCAATTGCACGATAACTATTCATCACAAACCTCTAGTAAAAATTTCCAAATTTTAGGTGATTTATGATAACAAGAAGGTCGCAGAATCGATTGCTTTAATTGGTAACATTGAAGGGCGTTTGCTTGATGCTGTGAAGTCCGAGAGTTGGGTATCAGAAGAGTTTCTCGTTGATCATGATTATTCGGCCCCACCCCCAGCAAGTGTGATGGATTGTCTAATGTTTTATGCGACAGAATTCGTCTGTAATAAAATCGTTAGGGCTAACAACTGTACAGTATGCCTGGACGCTATGAAAAATCAGAATCCTAATTTTAAAGATCCGCGAGCTGAGATATTACATCTGAAATACTCAGATAATATTGTTCATCCTAATGCAAAAATGTACAAATTAGTTTGTCAGCTTGAGAACTTCTTCCTACAATGGTGCATGTCGTTGTCAGTGTATGAAAAGGTGATTGACTGTATCGTCGAAAGTGGGCCTTTAACATTTCCTTGCGAATTACATGGACCTCCTCTGCTCTCGGCTATTGTTAATTATTATATAAGGTTGCGTATGTACAATTTTACCACCACTTTCAATCGAGAGAATTCAAAATTAAATCAGAGGAGAAAAAAAATTGCCAAATTTTGTGAAACTCAACTCTTAAGGTCTCAATACAACAAAATGTTAAAATGTTAAAAATCCAGAATGAATTTATTTATTCATATTATTTTTTCTCAAGTTATCCTGATCATTGAGATGATTTTCTCGTCCTTTTAACATAACCAATTGGTACTTCATATCCATGATTCCAACGACCTTTTCAATAATCGTATTGCTTTTGGATCGACGCGCCCAACAGACCAGGGCGATGGCGCTAATGGCGCCATCAAGCGGCTGTGACAGCCTTGTACCCAAACTAAAACGCTAAATCGGAGGGGGCTGATCTGATCGCACAATAGGAATGACTTTCCGTAGCGTAAATCACAATTGCTTGATTCAGTTGTACCAGAAGCCGAACTGGAACTTGCGGGAATATCACAAGAAGTTACCGTCAGAGTATGACAGAGTTTGACACATCGAGACTGGTCCGAAGAAAGTATACCACGAGTAAAACCCTAACGCATGGTTGACTCTTTCTGTAATCTTGGAATAAATTTTCAAAGACATTATTCCTTTGGACCTGACTACAGTTTGTTTGAGCAAACCATGAATTCACGACTTGAATTAACCGACACAGTCAGCGCACAGATTGAACGCATTCAGCGTGCATCAGATAGACGTCATGGAACAAGCAGAAAATATATTGGAAATCGTTCATTCACTTGGGAAGCAGCTCGAATGGAGTCAATGAAAAAAGCTCGATACTTTTTTACCTTCATGAATGAAAAATCTGGCTGGTGTGACATTCGATTCCTGAAGAAGAAAACTGAAGTTTTCCAAGAACTTAAGAACTATAAAATTCTGGTCTAAAATTAAACTGAAAGAAGAATTAAATATTTACAATGAGATAATGCATGTCAATAATGAATCTGACTAGACAGATTTTTCTTCGTTTTTTTTTAATTATATTTATCTTTCTCACTACCATTACGGTTTTATAGGCGCCTCTGGTCTTATTACCTACAGCCTCTCCTATTATTCTCTTTTCTCTATTGTTTTTGCGGTACCATGGACCGACGTTTTGAACTGCACCCATTTGACTTGTACTGAGGAAAACCATGGAAAAACCTCAGTAGTCTAGTCGGCCGGTAAGGAAAGCGATCAGCTGATGAGGTCGATAAACTTGCACTTGTTCACATCAGTTTTTGCATTACCATACCCATTATATGCGTATGTGCTCACCGGTAAAAGCACAGCCACACAAAGAAGACTGGTTCGCGCTTCGATCTTAATGAGAGAAGTATCGAGTTCAAAATGATTCATCAGATTTGATTTTAACAAAAATATCTTTTTCATTAGTTTCACAATTCATAACGATTTTGAGGAAAAATCTCACAATTATGAATTAATTTGTCGTTGTAAATATCATTACAGCGGTAGCATTAAAAAATTCATTAAAAAATGGACTTTCAACATCACCAGCAGATATTAAACATCAGACTTCATATACCAGCTATGAAAGATCACATATTAGGGAATCATATATCTGAATTTGCTGAACCCGTAGAACGATAGAAAATCAGCTCATAAGTTACTGGGGTACAATTATAAGCATTGTTATTCGTAATGAGCACGAGTAACTTTTCCGAGAGGTGAGCGAACTCCGGAGAAGGATTTCCTAGGATCTGAGTCATTTATGTGAATTTGCTCATATCGTAGAGGAATTAAAAACCATATTTCACATTCACTAGGGTACGATTATAATAATTGTTATTCATAATAAACACGAGTGAATTTTCCGAGAGATGAGAAAACTCTGGAAAATGATTCCCGATGATCAGACACATTCATTTGAATTTACGCCTATCGGAGAAGAATGAAAATTGGATTTTCATTCCCCGCAGCTTGCTACTTTCAGAAAATTCACGTAGACTTATTATGAAATCCAGTTGTTATAATTGTACCTCAGTGAATGAAGTGAGATGATTTTCTATCTTCCCACGGTGCGAGCAAACTCAGATATATGATTTTGGCAACCAAGAATTCTTCCCCAGAGTTAACTTAGTTTTTTCAAATAATTTATTGATAATCTGTTTGTCACCCTAAAAATAATTTTGTCGGAATTGCTATAAATTTTTCCGTTTCAGAAAATTTCTTCAAAATTCAAGCTTAGGACTGAAAAATATATGTCCGAGAATTTTTACCATTTCCTAGATCATTATGAGTATAATTGTATAGAGCGCCCATTGTCCATTTGAAACAAGAATGAATTAAATGCCAATTTGATGATAAAATTGAAAATCACAGGTACTTTACAGGACAAACTTCAATGTAAAATTCAATAGGCTCGCACATTTGTCGTTAATATCCCGCCCAATTCTCATTTCTATCTCTAAAAAGATACGATTCCGGTGAAAAATCTATAATAGAGTTTGCACAACAAATTTTTCAAAAGTAGATTATTGAACATATCTCGCCGGTCATTTCTGTCCATTCTATATGTATGCTGATATTCATATTCTCTTGAATCTTGAATAGAAACAAAAATTAGTTTCGATGTTCATTTTACCTCGCCCTGTCTTCTCACTGACTTCATATTTCCTATTTAATTTATCATGAATAAATGCATTTGTAATATATATATATATCTGCCATAACTACGTGGAAAGTTTGATTTCCGTTATACCTATAGGGAAAGTTCGATTTTAGTCCCGGGGTGACGGGAACAAAGTGGCATATTCTATCCCTCATATTTTGGTAGTTTTTGAGAGTCCTCGGGATGACATAGCCGATATTCCTCCCGTCATTTATGAAGAAAAATCGAACTTTTCCGTGTAGTGATGACGGGAGGAACAACGTGCACCGAAGAAGGATAGCAGGACATTGAAACCTGCGTGTTTACCACCCTCGGCTTCGTCTCAGATCGGTAATTGACATGCGGTTCAGAATGCCCTGTTTTTCTGCTTGGTGGACGATATACTATTTCTGGCCTGCGGCCAGAAAGTCGCAGCTTCTTGGCCGCGGGGCGGTCGGTTGCGATTTTCGGGCTCGTCATACAGAAAAATTGTTCGTACTGCTTGTGTTCCTAATCATTTAGAGAGATAAATACTTATTTTATGATTGCTACTCACCTATCAAAAAGTTTAAAATGACCTGATTGACCATGTCTGGCTTCTCCTGATGAGGAAAATGTTGGGCACCGGTAATAACTTTGATGTTGAATCTTGCGACGAGATCAGAGCTTTGAATGACACTCTCTAAGGACACTGAAGAATCCGCATTACCGACTACCAACAGAGTCTGATTGCTGACAGGCTCGATGGAGTAGAGTCGCATGAAGGGCAAATTTCGATAGTAATTTATGGGCCCTGTCCAATCCTCTGGTAATAGAAAGAAATAATTGTTGATCGATTCAAAGCAATGAGCCCTTACGTTGTAGCCAATTGATTATGATAATTACTAATTACATGATTAGACAACTGAAATTTTTTTTAGTGATATTTGGTTTTCATCAGCCCTTTCATATGTTCTGAATAATTAGGTACAGTACTAAGAATATATTAACTATTAAAATAGCACCAAAATGGAGTATGCCATCACTTTGCACAGCGGGAAAAACCCCGTAGAAATTACGAATAATTACGAATAATTACCTTAACGTTTAGTAAAGCTTTTCGACTGCTTCGTAAAATTTATCCAATTATTTGAAAAAGAGTACCTAATTTTTTCTCGAATTTTTGTCTCTGGGTAAGGTATTGTTAACGTATCTATGAGTTAGTTCTTGTCTGATAATAATGTTTCATTCGCTGTGTTTGTTATTGGATTTAATCGCTGTGTTTGTTATTGGATTTAATATCACTTATAGCTTATCTAGCTGTTAGATGAGCACGGTAAATACCTCGGCATCGGGGATTAGAATACGACAAATGTAAATCAAGATACGCGATAGCGTATCTGCCGAGATGACGTCACAGGCAGAGGTGACGTCACAGGCAGAGAGCTGTCGTGTATATATTACAGCTAACAACTCGCCCCTAACCCCTTAAAAAAACTTCCATTGCTGTTTTCCCCTTTAAACACACGCTATTTTGCAAAAGTATCCTTAAATACATTACATAAATCGCGGTTGATCTTTCTGATGAGAATTTTACTTTTTTCACTTATCACATTATTACAAAAATAACTCCATAGCAACGGATACGAATTCACTTTTTCAAGAGTTTTATTTACCTCCAGGTACTTGGCCGACATGGGTCACTAATTAGAAAAACGACCTTATGTACTCGATTGTACATCGTTAGTACATGATTGTACCTATAAAATTCTTGTTTGTACATCAACTGATTAATTTAAAAAAATTAATTAAATTTCGGCATGATCTTAGCCGACAACAAATTAAAAATTGATAAATAAAACCAAATTAGGGGTGTTTTCCGAAGGAAATCGTTTGTACATTATGAATTTCATGTTTTCGTCGTTTGTACATTGATTGTTAATGAGTTAAATCCATTTGAAAAATCATGGTTTAAGTTGCGCGTCCCTATATTATCGATTTCTGCGCTTTGTTCTGTGTCTAAATGGGTTTTCGCAGATCCAATCACTGCTACTCGTTAATATATAGGGGGCAGTGCGGTAAAATGGAGGCTCATGACTTTTTTCAAATGTTTATAAATTAGGAACAAATTGAAAAATTGAGCTCCATCTGAGGGATTCCTAAAGGAGAAGGATTTTACTCTCAATTGAAGCAAAATCAAATTTTTATTTCCTCAAAATTATGGTGAATGCATTTCCATACGATTAATTCGAATGTACGGACATTCCCCAATAATGCTTTTCAATAATACTCCACTCCAAAAATGACTCTCCACTGCACTCCGAAATGAACATGGTGGCTAAAAATGAATTCTCCCCTCTCACCGCGGCCCCTCTCGCCTAACTTGTTATGGCGTAGATGCGCGCGATATTTCTTTCAATGAAAGTTTGATGAAGAATCCACATTTCAATAGTACAATTACTGTTAGATTCAATGTTTATACCCGTAAAGCAAAGAATAATGCAATAAAAACCCATTTAAACACAGAACAATGCGCAGAGGTTGATAGTATAGAGACGCGCAACTTAGACCATGATTTTTCAAATGGATTTAACTCATTAACAATCAATGTACAAACGACGAAAACATGAAATTCGTAATGTACAAACGATTTCCTTCGGAAAACACCCCTAATTTGGTTTTATTGATCAATTTTTAATTTGTTGTCGGCTAAGATCATGCCGAAATTTAATTATTTTTTTTTAATTAATCAGTTGATGTACAAACAAGAATTTTATATGTACAATCAGGTACTAACGATGTACAATCGAGTACATAAGGTCGTTTTTCTAATTAGTGACCCATGTTGGCTAAGTACCTGGAGGTGTTTTATTTCGTGAGCGTTACTATTCCCTAGCGCTGTTTGGGTGGGCTGTTCTAGGGATCTAGGGAACAAAACTAGTAAGTTAGAGAAAATTGTCTGCGCTTACGGAATTCATCCGCACGTGTCCGTAGCGGTGGCGCATGAACTAGGATGGAGCCCGTTCGTGTAAGCTAATCAAAGAGCGTCAAGTCATTTAATATTTGTGACTTACCCTTTAACAATTGGAATCGATTGTTAATAATTTAATGATTTGAATATTATAACCGAATTAAAAATTTTAGTTCAGTTAAAATTAATTACCTAAATAACCTAATATTTGTGAATTACTCTTTTACAATTGGAATCGATTGTTAAAAATTTCATGATTTGAATTTAACAACCAAATTAAAAATTTTAGTTGAGTTAAAATTAATTACCTAAATAACCTAATATTTGTGAATTACTCTTTAACAATTGGAATCGATTGTTGATAATTTGATGATTTGAATATAACAACCAAATTAAAAATTTTAGTTCACTTAATTTTTCAATATTTACAATACGAACATTTTAATAATAAATTAATTAAACAGACAATTTAATGTTTGTAAATGACCCTTTAACAATTGGAATCAATTGTTAATATTTAATTTCAACATTGCACCTAAATTTAATTCTTTAAATTAAAAGTTTTCAGTGCTTCAATCTTCGAGCGTTTTAATCTTTAATTAATTACCTAAATAACCTAATATTTGTAAATTACCCTTTAACAATTGGAATCGAGTGTTAATATTTGGATTAAAATATTACCTCCAAATTTAAATTTTTTATGTGATATTTTTCAATAATCAACTTGAATGACTGACTAAAAACTAAAACATGAATATTTAAATTATATTTCGTTGAGGAAAATTACTATGATGAATTAACACATGTCAGAGAGGCTTAAATCAGGTACCAATACTTTTGATTGCATCAATTGTTTGGTAATTATTAACATAAATAAAAATCATAAAAAAACGTTGTGAACAAATGGCGCCAAGTCGACGCTAATTTAAACGCAAGATAGAAGCATGGGACAATAACTGCATGGATGAAATCACACAATTTTTAGAAAAATCATATAAATATTAAATTTAAAAAATCACAAAGAAATTTTGTGAAAAAATGGCGCCAAGTCGACGTGAATCTGATCGCCTCCAAGACAGACACAAGGGACAATTACTGAATAGTTGAAATCACACAGTAGGCGAACTGATTATGATATAATCTTATTTTAAAAGAAACATGGAAATATTAAAAAATGCCAAGTTTATGCTGACAGCGTCAACTAGGACAATTTTCCGCAGTTTTAGTTCCGATTGGAAAATCGATTATTGTTAATAAAGGCTTCTGTCTTTCTGGCTGTAAGACAGTGTTTTACGGCTGCGTTGCTTTGCTTCGCGTCCACGAAACGCTGACTACGGCTGTTATGACAAAAAATAGTGGGCGCCATACGGCCAAAAAAAAATTGTCGACCAATATGATTGTTGCAAACCTCATCTTCGCTATAAAAGTTTTTTTCGGCCTAATGACAAAATATACTGTTTCAAACCCCGTCCATAAGAAATTGATTCGGAAAAAAGTCAACTTGGCACGCCGGGCTGTTCGATAATGAACATATTTCGTAGGAAGTGAATGATTGACAAAGCTAGAGTTTGCTCGCTAATTGACAAAACGCTAAAACTATGGAGAGTTGATTCAGCTTATTATATCACAATGGGATTCCGTACACCAGACGTGTACTTAACCTATTCACCAATGAACGTCAAATAGTATATCGGTATGAGGAGAGTGGGTACCCGTCAGTGTGATAGCGCGTTCATGAGCGACGCATGGTGGTACACTCACATTATTAGACAACAGTAAAGAGTGGGGGACGAAGATCATCAGTGAATAGTTTAAAATGAGATGTAGTGCTTATACATGATAAGATGTCCGTAACGACTGAAGTAATTACGTAATTATCAATCGATGCATTCAATCAATAATCTACTTACGAATTTATGACTTGCTAGGGAAATGCTAAGATATACTTGCAATTTTTTACTCTTTTCCCGGCAACGTAATGATACTCAGTGAATTGAAGGGGAAAAAATAGGCGCGCCAAGTTGACTTTTTTCCGAATCAATTTCCTATGGACGGGGTTTGAAACAGTATATTTTGGCATTAGGCCGAAAAAAACTTTTATAGCGAAAATGAGGTTTGCAACAATCATATTGGTCGACAAATTTTTTTTGGCCGTATGACGCCCACTATTTTTTGTCATAACAGCCGTAGTCAGCGTTTCGTGGACGCGAAGCAAAGCAACGCAGCCGTAAAACACTGTCTTACAGCCGGAATGACAGAAGCCTTTATTAACAATAATCGATTTTCCAATCGGAACGAAAACTGCGGAAAATTGTCCTAGTTGACGCTGTCAGCATAAACTTGGCATTTTTTAATATTTCCATGTTTTTTTCAAAAATAAGATTATATCATAATCAGTTCGCCTACTATCCCTAGCAAACTATCATACACGCTATATCGTGTATGTAGCGTGTATGTAGCGTGTATGTTGCGTGGATGCAATTTTTGGATGAAAAACAGGTAGA